>NW_010422729.1:0-9091 GCF_000710305.1 Buceros rhinoceros silvestris | reverse complement strand
CAGGAAAGACTTCTGACCCTTCATTTAGATGAAGTAGTTTTGAAAATGAGCTTGAGTCTTAGAGTCCTGTTAAACAAAGAAAAAAAATATGGAGGTTTTAAATTCCTGTGTCTTTAAAGTAACAACCCTTTCTTTCATTTTCTTTTTTCTTCAGTGTTTACAAGTCACAAATACAAGCTGTAGATTTAATAATACTTGCTTTCATAGTGGAATGAATGTCTGCATATCAGTATCACACAGCTTTTGAGAATATAGGGAGGGTTTTGTGTTTGAGGAAATGACTTGTAAAGCAATTGCTGGATTAACTAGTGAACATGAATCAGCCTTGTGATTGAAATCTTTGATAAGGACGTGCTGAAATAGTGGTCAGTGTGGTTTATGTGCTTGTCAATAACCAACTGCAGCATTGCTGCAAGATGATGTAGGCTGAAATTTATAGTATATGTGTCAACATATGACAGGGGTGATTGTGGACAGGTAAATTCATTTTGACGCAATCTTGAGTGGACTTTTTAATTATTTCTACAATAGGAGGCAGGAATATTCTATTATGTGGAAAGGTTTTGGTGTTCCTTTTTTCCCCGAGAACCTTTCCCTCTGACATTGTTAATTACCTTAACTGTTTAGCTGTCTTTTGTGGGTTGGGACAGCTTGAACTGGAAGAGGAATGGTGTCTGGGAGTTTCTCCCAGAAAATTGATGTCTCTTGGAGTTCCTTCTTGCTGCTGGTTTTGTTCAGCATTACTTGTAATTCCACTATGGAAATGAAGTGGCCTGGTGAATTCAGAAGTGGACCAGGGTCATCATGATTGTTCAGCCCAAAGGCAGCAGCAGTAAGACACAAGCCTCTTCAACAAGAACAGGACAGATGGTGGAAAGAAGGATTTTAAAAATGCAAACTGCCTTTGAGAAGAGCAAACTCTTATAATATCCTATACGAGTGTGTTGATTCTAGCAGGAGAAAGAAGATAGTACAGTAGGTACAATACTACAATCTATACTGTAGTACAGATACAATAAGGTTGAACTATATATGTATTTCTTGTCTCTTTCTATTAGTGTCTCAAAATACTGCAGGGTCTTCACAAAGCTGGGAACATGCAGGTCTTCCAAAACAACAAGACAAAATGGTATCAGATGTCCTTGTGGCTTTATTTGTGTCTTTATCTCAAACCAGAACAGGACCTCATTGTTCCAGACAAAAAAATAATTTTCTTTATTTCCCTGATGATGGATAAGGCATTGGATAATGAAATTATACTGTCCCATCATAAAGTTTCTTTTTGCTTCTAGCTTCATCCATACAGACATGTTTGTTGCAGATAACTTAATGATGTTTGAGTAGATGTGTAGGGACTTCATTGAAAAATTAGTTGTCAGAGATGGTAATGGGAAGTTTTATTTTCTATCTGTAAAGTTAATTAGGCATTTGAACTTCATAATTCTCCTCTAACAGAATTTTCTTTCTCCCTATGAGGCCTCTAGATAGCTAACTGTGATATTTTGTTGTTAATATCTCAAATTTCAGCTGAAAGTAGACTGTAGATGGGATAGTTTTGTCCTTTTTCATGTTGGTTGAAGCTACTAGTGCTTTTTTTTAAAACAAATGAATAAAAAAAACCCCAAATGAAACAAAACCTGACAAACACCCCACATCTGCTACAGCCCAACCAACCAAAAAACTATACCCTCTGCTTCCACTCCTAAGCATTGTTACTATTGTTGAAATTAGCTGTTGGATGCTAGTGATGGAAGATAATATATATGCAGCTTAGGATGTAAAACCTGAAGTGGCTTTTTGAGAATACATCACTGTTTGAAAAGGGGGACTAAATGCCCTCAGGGACATGTTAACTCTCCAGAGCTGAACAAAAGAATAAGTGTTTGAGCTGATAAGACACACAATGGGGCTTACAACTACAGGCAAAGAAAAAAAACCAACAGGCTTGGATTAGGGGGTGAAAGAAAATTAATTTAATTTAGAAAACAATGAGAACCATAAATCAATCCCTTAAATTTGGGTAGGACAGAAATAGAAAAAAGAGAACGATGATAATAAATAGATAAATAGGTATATACAGATATATATTTCACCAATTCCATTCCACATCTCATTACAAACCCTCACATGCTATCTGTGCTGGAGGGAGGGGTGAGGAATAAACTGGAATGGGGAAGCGCAGTTCTTTTAACCTCATAGATATCAGTTCAAAGTTGAACTCTGCAGGACAAACTTTCTTGGTACTCTTTCTCTGGGGTGGCTGGAAATCTTGAGAGTTACCAGGTTTCCAGGGGCAGTCTTGGCATGCTGCTCTCCCCATCTGCAAAATAGGAGATTAACTGGATCTCCGGGGAATGCCTTAGGTTTCCTGCGTTCCAGCAGAGCCTTCGTCTTGACATCTGAAACCTTCTTTCACTTCCCCTTGCCACTGGCTCTGTTTCCCTCTGTGCAGAGTTGGAGGCTTGGCTGTTCTGCCCCTTTCTGCTAGCAGCTCTTTTAACCATCCCCATCAGTGAAGTGAAAAGGCTACCTGCTGTGTGGAAGATCTTCTACTGCTGGCACTTAGTCCTTGCAGCACGCATCCCTGCACAGGATAGGATTTCGAAGGAAGCTAGGACTGACCACTGTGACGAGGCGTAGGGCTCAGTCAGACAGACATGCTGGCTGGCCCTGTTTTATGTCCAACAGGCACCTTCTATAACCCTTTCTGTTTGTTCCCCATCTCATTCCTCCTTAGCCCCCTTCACCTTTGGATGCCCTCATCAGCTGATGTAGTTCCACATGCCCCCTCCAACACCCTGGACCCTCAGGTTTGTGTGCTTATCAGTTGCAAAGCACTGGTTTTCCCATAGTTTCTTGATAGCCCTTCACTCAGTGTTCCTGACCAGGTTTGTTTATTTCTTGTCTTTGTTATTTTTATCTTCAGGTTTGTGTCTCTCTATGTTTTGTTTATAGTTGCCTCTTTATTGTGCTGTTTGTCAAGGTCCTCCATCAGATAATCTTACTGAAAGAAACATGCCCACATTCCCCGTACCCTTATCAGTAAGTGGGACTGAGCAGGCTTGGTTCTTCTTACTGCCTTGTTGTTTGTTGGTTAGGTTTGTGTCCCTTCATGTTCTTCCTTAAGGGAGCAGATGCTCTCTCCTTCCACATAAACTTAGAGGCCACTAGGAGTTTTGTGTGTGTTAATTTGCCTTGTATAAAATCAGAAAGGAGCAAAGAAAGGTACGCCTTTCTGGGTAGAAGTTTGGAGTTAAATATACAGGTACATGTAGAGAGAATTCTGTTGCTGGTTAACTTATGAGACTGTAATGTTATTGAAAGTGCCTTGATGATGTCCTCCTAAATGTCAGAGGTACAAAGAAAATATCTGAATGAGAAAGAAAAAGGAGACTTTGGTTTTAAAAAGTAGTTAACAGCCTGTGCAGTGTCAAGAGCACACGATGATTATGAATCAAAGGAGAAGATGAGTCACCTTGACATTATCAGGTTTAGAGTCTTGTGGAGAACCTACTCTGTTTTTTGACCTTTTCAGGTTCATTTAATTGTCCTATATATGACACTGGTGATGTAGAAATAAATACGACTTGCATCAGTGGTTGTTATAGAGACAAGACAGGTAACATGAAAAAACATGCGTTTTCTTCCTGCTGTTCAGACTGTTCTTTTAGAAAAAGCAACAGATGGTGTAGCCTCTTAAAATTAACTTGCGATGGCCCTTTTTCTCTGATAATCACAACTCTTTTGTTAATTGTTTTATTTAAACTGTATTTGAAATGTGTGATTTAAAATATTTATATCTTCAGTAACAGTTGAATGGGCTTTTTTATATAAACACTTTAGTCCTGGTTTGGTTAATTATTCTGTAAGAATAGGCATAGAATAATTTCTTGTGCTACTTTTCATCATTGTTACTGGAGGGTGTTTTTGCAAAGGCATTTGGATAAAATCCTGCCCTTCCATATAAATTTTTGGTAAGCTGAATTTTGCATTTCAAAGTGTCAGATAACCTCATCCAATGGACATCTTGTTACAGAATGGTTTAGCTATAATAAAAAAAATATCAGTTAATTTATGTAACTGTATGTTATATTTAATTTCCCTTAGTGGATAAAACCATTACACAGAGAATGAGCTCTTTGTATCATGTACCCCTTCCAGTTCTTCCTCTGGCGCATCCACCAGTCACTCCAAAATCTTCTCATTCATGTGAGTTTCCTGTGTTTCCACTTCAAGGTCCTCTGGTGTCTTTATAAGATTCTTGTTCTCCAGGTTTCATGTAGATGACCATCCCATGAAAAAGACAATTATGTAATGCTAGTTAGTATAGTTTGGGGTTTCATTATCTTTCAGGATCTCTGCTTTCTTTTGCCTGAGGGTTTTATGATGTACAAAATCCATAGAAGCCTGGCCTGCTTTGCTGTGAACCAGTAACATAGAGTGAACTCTTTCCCCTTGTTCTTTCCCTGCTCTATGTTCCTTTAGCCACTTGATGTTCAAAGAAATGATTACAGGAAGGTACTGATGTCTTAATACATTAAAAATAATAGTTTGCGAAGAGACTGATTTTGTGCTATGTTTAAAAGCACCTTGTGTTTAAAATTAATTTTTTTTTCTTTTTCCTTGATTGAATGGACATGTTCTTGACTTATACTGAAAATAAAGCTCCTGTTCTCTTCTAACCAAATCGTTCTTCCTAAATATGTATTCCTCCTCTGTGCCTGTTCAGGTGAAGTGAGATCTCTAATATAAGCGTAGGCAAAACCACTTTTTCTGTGAGTGTTGTCAAACACAGGAACAGGTTGTTCAGAGAGATTATGGAGTCTCTGACTATGGAAATACTCTAAAACCTGGCTGGACATGGCCCTGAACAACCAGCTCTAGATGACCTTCAGAGATTGCTTCTTACCTCAGCCGTTGTGTGATTCTGTGAAATTTGTAGTATTTATATATCATTACAGGCAAAAAAAAATCTGCTGTAATTTAAAAAAGAACACTCACCACTTAATTTATTGAAAAGTTGTTTATGACTTAAGCCAGGAAAAAAGTGAGGTCGGTCTACTTGTGTTGGATCTGCCACACCAATGAAGGAAAAATATAAACCACTTACTTTTGCCTGCAGGTATCACTCAGTAGAATTCTTTTCCATAACTTCAAGAAGCAATTTCATTCGTCAGAAACTCAATAACTATTTTATGAACTATGTTAAAAAAAAAAACTAGGGTACCTTATTTATAAATTGGTTTTGTGTATTTAGAAAGTTAAGTGTTTTTTTTTTTTTTTTTTTCTTCTTCCTCTTCACTGGAATTTATTTTAAGTTGTACTGTTTGACTTACTGGTGCATAGACAAGTTCACCTTTAGATCAGCATACGATATGTGGTTGTCTTCTATCACATTAAAGCAGTCTATGTATAGTGCATTGGAGCATTGACTCAAAACTAGCACAACTGACCTAGTATGTTTCCATCTGAAAACTAGTAAATAGGTCTTGAGTGGAACCACCTTAAATATCCTAGAGAAGACAGGATGCTTAATTTTTGTCTTTGTAATTGTAATTACTCTTTGTAATTGTAATTACTCTTTGTAATTGTAATTACTCTTTGTAATTGTAATGTGGGTTTTTTGTGAATAGATAACTTCTTTTTCACAGCAAAAATATTTAGACTAATTTAAGACTGCCATAATCACAAGCTCCTGGTGAAATTTTCTGTGTAGATTCTAAAAACATTTCTCCTCTATTTAGACATAAAACAGTGGAGCATCATTCTTGGCAGGTATCAGAAGGGCGCTGGCACAGCTTTCCTTCTCATCTGAGTATTAATATTAAAGTACAGTTTCAAGGTTCTCTTGTTGTTAATCAGAATTAACTGGAGTGTTTACTTAAGACTTTTTTTTTTAGGAGTATCCATCTCCAAATTCAGTGCTGGTGTTTTGTCTTAGAGTATGCCAGGACTTGCTACTATTGTTGTTGTCTGTGTGTGTCTTATTGCTGTGGTATATAACAAATGAAACACTACACTGAATGTGTTTTTAAAAGTATAATTAAGAATATTTTTAATTACAGCTAAACCTTTGAAATAAAGGCTAATAATCAATTTGATTTTGGTCTGTTGTTTTAGATGGTATTAACATTGAAAAAATTCTTAGTATGTATTTTTATGGGATAATGTTGAGTAGTAGGAATCTAATACTTATTTTTCCCTTTGTTTTTATTTATTCAGTGGAACAAGTTCCTGTGGAGCCCTACAACATTCCACTGTCTCAAGCTGAGGTGCTGCAGACAGGCAGTGATGTGACACTGGTTGCTTGGGGCACTCAGGTCAGTAAGACTCTTACAAGGTATTTGTCATCCAGCAAAGCCTAGACTACAGGTTAGGTGATGTTTGAATAGTGTTGCATTCAATCTCAACTGCTAGACAATAAACTGTGTGCATCTTCCATCACTAAATGCATAAATAAATGTTTGACAGTGTTTATGTGAAACCTGCATTTTACTGTGTAAGATTTTACTCAGTTTTGGAAATATGGAAGTGGCACCTGTGCAGGAGGTTAATGATTTGTCCATGATTATGAAAGTGATATATCTAAGAATGAGGCAGTGAGATGTGACTGAGGAAGGCAATGGGAAAAGAGTTCTAAGTAGTATGCTGAAAGAAAAGTATAGATTTTTACTGCATGATTTTAGAAAAGTGCGGTCTTGCATTACCTTGTTAAAGAGAGTTAAAATCCACTGAATGTTTAATACAAATAGGGATTGATATAACTGTTAGATTCTAACAGTTATATTTCAAAACTGTTCAAGAGTGTGATTGGATGCCCTCCCCCCCAGATTAAGATGTGCAAATATTAAAAAGTCTGTTTAAAAAAATACATGTTTGTTTTCAAGAATTACAGAAAATAAATTTGAGACTAGTTTGGAATTACCAGAAAAATAATTTTATTGCCTTTAACCTACATTTAAGAAAATTACTAATTCCTGGCTTAATTATCTGAGAAGCTTTTAGAGAAGGGAGTGTTCTAACTTCCATCACAAGCATATTGACTTGATCTCTGGGTTGTGCCTTTTGGGGTTGGTTTGGGGATTTTTGGTTTTTCTTTGAAATCAGTAATCTTCAGTGCTTTTCTGTGATGGTTTTCTTGTCCTTCTTGATCTCCTTTATGCTTATTCCTTCTAGTCTCTGATACTTTGCGTTGGTATTAAGTTATGGACCCCTTCAATATCTTGTATTCATTTTTCCAGCAGAAAGCAGTTTCTATAGTTCTCCCTGTTCCATTTGAAAGTGCAAATTTTTGCTTCATTTGGATGAAATCTTAGTGTTAATCATATTCCCAAAAAATAAACTGATAAACTAATGGATTGAAAGCTGGCTGTGGAATTTTAATAATATCCTGAGTTTACCCATTAGTCAGTAGTGCAGAGAGGACTCAGGTTTTTTTGATGGATGTATTCTATGTGCTTTGGAGCTTGGAAGATGTAGGCCGAGTGCTGTGACAGGCAGTTCTTTTGATGTGAATAGGACAGATGTGCAGACCTAATCCAAATTTAGGAGCTGACTAAACCATGGGTGTGGCTGTATAATACAGCATGGGAACAGATGCTTAGCACATACTCAGTAAATCAAGCATGTTCTGGATGTGGCAGGCTTCTGCAGATCAAGTATGTTCCATGAGTTTGTGCTGAGGGTGTTTTGCACGCTGTGTACGTAAATTGGAACTTGATTACTAAATGTGCAACCAATGCAGAGCCTCTTGTCTATAGGCAGAGTGATTGCACATACTCACTGGTTACTTCTCATGTGATTTACTACATTAGATAATTGTTTGGCAGCTGCTGCTCTGATAGGGTTGCCTGATGCTGCTTTCCTGGGTGGTAAAATGAGGGTCAGTAAAGGCTTTTAGTTCCTCTCCAGCTGTGTTTAGTATTTTATGGTCATTAACTAATCCTTATCCTCTGAACTGGGTAAACATTCTCACTTACACATCAGAGAAACGGCGAAAACACCCAAATGACAAAAAACATTTCCACGTGTGTCACGTGGAAAAATCTCAAACCCTCTGTTACAGCCACAGATGTGTTAGTTTAAACAAAAACACTACAAACTGCATTTTCTTGTTGTTATTATTACTTGTATTAATTTACCTTTTAAAATAGTCCTTCGATGTTTAGCTATTTATGTTTTCATTATGTAGATGCCTGTTTAAACATCTTGTTTCAGTGCAGACTTTTTTGTTCTATGTAGAATTGCTGCTCTCTGACCCTCAGGCAACTGACACTGCCAGAACCATGTCTATATTGTTAAATTCTGTTGCCTTCCAGGCCAGGATGACCTCATCCAGATTGCTTATTGGGGATGTTCCTTGTCCTCCAGCCCCTTACCTCTGTGTAGAAGGTGCTCGATGGGCAACTTCTGCCTCAGTCCAAATCTGTGTTATGAAACAAAATCACACAATCGTTTTGGTTGGAAGAGACCTTTTAAGAGCATTGAGTTCAACTGTTCACCCTGCACTGCCAGGTCATCAATTAACCATGTCCATCAGTACCACATCTATACATCTTTTAAATACCTCCAGGGATGGTGACTTCAGTGCTTCCGTGGGCAGCCTGGTCCAATCCTTTACAACTCTTTCTGTAAAAAAATTTTCCCTTATATTCAGTCAAAACCTCCCCCAGGGCAACTTGAAGCCATTTCCTCTTGTCCTATCACTTGTGACTTGGGAGAACGGACTGACCCTCACATCACTACAACCTTCTTCCAGGTAGTTGTAGAGAGTGATAAGGTCTCCCATAAGCCTCCTTTTCTCCAGATGAAACAATCCCACATTCCCACAGGAACTCATAGGACTTAGAGTTCTCAGGAGGAGAACTTTTTTTCTAGACCCTTCACCAGCTTATTGCTCTTCTCAGGACACGCTCTAGCACCTCAATGTCCTTCCTGGAATGAGGGGCCCCAAACTGGACACAATATTCAAGGTGTTGCCTCACCAGTGCCAAGTACAGGGGGACAATCCCTTCCCTCCTGCTGCTGGCCACACTATTTCTGATAGAAGCCCAGATGCTGTTGGACTCCTTGGCCACCTGGGCACACTGCT
>NW_010422728.1:21574-32690 GCF_000710305.1 Buceros rhinoceros silvestris | reverse complement strand
CTCAACACACCCCCTTTTAGGAGTTCATTCCAGGGAGGGGTGTCCTCCTTCCTGGAAGCTCGGGAAAACCACGGCATTCTGGGAAGAAGAAAGCCGGACAACAGAAGAGCATCCGGTTCCACCATGTTGAACCCGGGACAGGCAGTCAGTTTAAAACATAGTAGTAATAGGGAATGTTCTGACCGAAATTAAAGTTTCACTAGTTAAGACATGATATATGTTTAGCAGAAGCAGCTAATGTGCTGTCTCTTACTCTTTAAAAGAGCCAGTTTATTAAGGGTTCATACCCAACATAAATGAGATTTGACTGTAGGGTTTAGTAGATTGTAGTTTTAATAACAAAAAAACCTCTCCCTGAGTAGCTTTAACAAATTGGAAATTTCTTTACAGCTCACCAGGTAAGTTTAGTTTCTCTTTTCTATTTTTTTTATTTTTACAGCAGAGGTGGTAGGCACCCTATCAACACAAAATGAATAAAGCCGTACAGAAAATCAATGACCCATGAATGAAAGTAAACTGTAGGAATAGGTTTAAATGTATGAAGGTATGTTTTATAATGGTTTGCCACTATTGCTGTTTTCTTTTTTGTTGTTCTTTTTTTTCCCAGTTTAATGGATTAGTGTTGTCATTCAGGAGTTTTTGGTCTGTAATTTCTTGGGACTGTAAATCCCCAGTTTTTCACTACTAACAACAAGTCACATTGGAGTCTCTGTGCTAGGTTGATGATGATCCTCTTCTGTACTTTGAGAATGCACATGTGTATCTTGTTAACTTGTTGAGTGCTGGCTTGAAAGACCCAGTTGTGGCACCTGGTTGCTTCACAAGTTAGGTCAGACAGGACTGAGGGTTTTGGTCCTACTAGGTCTGCCTCTGATTAGGAACATATTTTTTTTCTTCTGTTAAAATGTATGGTGTGAATCCAGTCTGAATGAGCAACAGAGAGAAAAAACATGGATAAAATTGTAGCTTTACTGACTCCAAATCAATTTACAGCAATCATTTGTAAGTAGAAGTTCTATTGTGTAGCCCCTACTTAATACATGGTAGCCTTATGTTTTCCTTCAGTTGCTTTTCAGGCATTTGACAAAAGCGAACCTTTTTTTCTGTAGCCCAAATGCACAGTCTGAGTCTTGAGCATCCCTCTGTTCAGAGTCTCTGGTTACCACCAGTTCAAACAGGCTTCCCAAACTATGGGCAGTAATATGGGGTTCGAACCGAGGGTTTTCAAGTTCATGGGGTTTTTTCTCCCTACCCACTGGATGTTTCCCACCTTCCATGAAATAACTTCTTGTTTTCAGCTGATTTATTCCCTTCCTATGGAAAATTACAACAGAAAAAAATAAAAGGACTGGAAAATGTGTTCCTGTTTATTCTGTCAAATATACAGTTTTGCCTCACTGGCAGTTTCATTATCAAACTCTAACCACTGTTTGATTCTACTTGGTGACTTTTTGATTCTGCTTGATGAGTTTTTGGGACAATATGTTTTATTTTTTATGCAATATATATCTTATGCTGCATATTGTTCTTTTATACAGATTTTCAGTTGAAGACATGCTTTTATTTCGCTTCTATCAACAGCTGCCTTCAGTAAGCTTATTGAAAAGCAGCTCAGATTTAATACGTTGCAGTATAGAGCAACTTCTGCAAGTGCAAGTGAAAAGTAAAATTCTGTGATCTGGGCAAGCTGTCAGTTTTTACAGACTGTGTCCTATGCAGTGCAGAAGTAGAAAAGCAAACTAACTTCAGAACAGCTATTGTGTGGAAATAGATTGCTAACTACATCAGCATCATCATGGCTTGGCTTCACAAATGAAGATCTGGGAAGGGCTTTTCCCATGCTCACTGCAAGCGATGAGTGCACCCTTCGGGCCTGTACAGTGGGTTTTTTAGGTGAGGCGCAGTGTGCGCAGAACTGGCTCCACCCTTTACACCTGAGGTTCATCTGCCAGGGCCTAGTGAGCTTGGACGGTGACAGCGAAGTCCTCAGGTCGTAGGTTTGGTTAGAGTATCCTTCTCTTAGATGGATGCCTTACAAGGCTAAACGAGCTCCATCTGCCCAGGTTTGGAGTCAGAGTTGTCCTTCTCCTAGGATGGTGCCCGAAGGCTAGTGAGCCCATCCTGCCCGTGGACACACTTGTCTGACCCTTCAGTTGAGACCTGTCTGGCTTGGGAGACCCCACCGGAGGCACATGCCACCACCAGCACAGCTCTCAACCTCACAAGGGCACGCACGCTCCGTCCCCACAGCAAGGGGGTGCCCGTGAAAGAGTCGCTGCTCTACCTCCAGACATCACAGACTCGGGCACAGGGTGGCCGGGGCCTGCCAAGAACGGGGTCACTAACTACATAGTTGAACGCTGTCTAGCACAAGTTACAGACTTGCAAGGGTTTTAGTAGCTGTCTGAAGACCGTAGCTTTAAACAGTGTGTAAATATTGTAGTGATTTGTCTAAATCAGTTTTAGCAATTCTTCTTTGCTTACAGGTAACAAAATGTGATATCTTTTAAATATTTGCTAGCCAGAGGGTGGTAATTTTTCTGTTTTGCATCCCAGCACATTTGAAGAGAGTTATACTGAAGGTAGGAAACCAAAATGAAAGCAAATCACATAAATTGAAACCTGTAAGCCAAAGACAGGCAAATGAATTCTGAACGTTCTGATTTTTCTCTTTTGACATAGTCCACTACACTTCCATTACCACTGTCATCTGTCAAAAAAACCCCATCTCTGTGAGGAAGCACTGCGAGAAAATTCTGGAACAGTGCGTTTGTGAGTATGAGGAGGCGATAGGAGACATAGAAAGGGGATTGTGAAATGCCATCATCAACTGGCTGAGGAGTGCAAAAAGAAGCTTAAGTTTGTTTCCGGTGCACTTAGTTCATAATCAGTAAGTACCACGTGCCTTTTTATCTCTGCCTTTCCTGAAACTTGATTATGTTCTCTAAAGAGGGTGTTAAACAAAACTATTCTCTCACTATCTTGACTTACACAATCAAATACAGTTGAAAAAAAGCACTGATTAAAAGTATAAACCTATTAAGAAACTTGTTCTTTATCATTCTGTCTCAGCTTTTCAACTTCTTGATACATCTGTACTCGGTGTTTTGAAACGCTGTTCTGTGTAGATGCATATGATTTCCTTCTGTTTGCAAGCCCTTATATTGCATGAGCTCTGCTTCCTCTTACGAGTTATGTTACAGCTGTGCGAAGAAACCCACTTTTTAGTGAGCATTTTTTTAAGTAAAGGAATACTTAAATACATGCACTTCTGATACATTTTTATTTTGTTTACATTATTACAGAAGAAGATAGAAATACTATATGATATTTTCAAACATGTAAAAAAAAATTTGGAAAGACCTCCAGTACAGACTGAAAGTGTCGTTTATGTCAGTATTCTTTGTGTTCAGCAAGTGGTTACAAGTGCAAATAATTCGCTTTTTCTACATCGGGGAAAAAGAAAAAATCAAAGTTGGGGAGAAGCCCTTTTTCTTTCCAAAAGGCAGTTAATGTTTAGATGGGTTTCAAAGCATGTTATTTATACTGTCCTCTAAGCTCTGGGCTATAAACATTTTTGTTACATTTATTTGTATATACAAAGTAGTTTTGTTTCAGTCCATTAGTATGGCATGAGAGCAGGATGTCAGGAGAGACAATTCGTAGTTATTGTAGGAAATACAGCAAAACCACATTGCAAAAACAATAGCAAGGACGATCTGTATATTGTATGTTTTCTCCCAGTGGTGAAATAGTTTCAGGCAATCCTAATATAGACTGCAGAAACTGCTTTTCCATTTTCAGTTCTGAGAAAAAGGTCTTTTTAACAAAACGTGTTTCCATAATTCTGTTAATTTGTCTGTTTTGTAAATTTAGTTTCAGCAGTGTTTTGGTTTATGTGATTTATTTATTTTCTAATTGCTCATGCCTCATTTAAATGGCATCAGTAGCTCAGGTATTTGCTAATGAAAATGCCATTGTAGTGAGCATACACTCAGGAAGATGACACTGCCATTCTAGTAATAGTCTTTTAATTTTATACTCTGTATCTTACACACAAATTGTCAAGTTTTTTGAAAGTAAGCCTGAAATGTTTTCCCTGGATGAGTTCTTTTTCCTTTCCTTCAGTTCTAAGTAGTTTTTTGTGGCTTTGTTCTCTTATGTACCAGTGCTAAATTTAAAAGCTATAAAAAAGGGAGATTAATTTACCAAGGTGTGCACAGCAGGAAGGAGTTCTCTGGTTGTGTTGGAACAAGCAGATGTTGCACGCTGCTCAGACAGCTCAAGTCCTCAGGGACAGTTGTTGGATCAGGCAAATAGCAAGAAAAACATGTAAAGGGTAATCAAGAAGAGTTAGGTTACTAAGGCAAGCAATTCTTCACCAGCCTTATTGCCTCTATGATGAAATGACACTCTTTGCAGATGAGGGGAGACTGGTGGACTGAGAATACTTTCACTTTGATGCTCCCGTTTTATTCTCTTGTAAGCTGAAGTATAAGCTGGATGAACAGAGCACTAGGTAAGCTGAAAAATACCTTGTCTGCTGGACTTAATAAGTGATGGTTCAGTGACCAGTTAGGGTCTGGTAAAATGCGGTGTATCCTCAGAGTCAGGTTCTGGGTGCAGTATTGTTTAGTATCCCTATCAAGTGCCTCATTGTTGAGATGGAAACCAAGGTGGTACTCTCAGCAAGTCTGCAGAAACCGCTGCGGGGAGTAACAGACAGAAGAGGTGAAGTGCAGTTTGGGGGGACCTTGAGACACTGAAGAATGGTCCTTCAGAAAACTCGTGAGTTAAACAAGAAACACGCAGAGTTCTGCAGATGGGGTGAAATAGCCGCTTGCTCGATACAGTCTCGGAGGGGACTGGCTGAGGAGCAGAGGTACTAAAAAGAACTTGAGGTTTCCAGTGGATGTCAAGTTGAATCAAAAGTCACATTGCGAATAAAGCAGGCCACACGTTGGTTTGCATTAGGAAGTGCATTGGCAGTAGACTGAGGGAAGATTTGTCACCCTCTATTCCCTGCTGGAAGGTTCATGCTCAATTCTAAGGGAAATGTAGTAATGGCCTTTTAAAAATCCTAGGACAGTTACAAAGATGATAGAGCTAAGCTCTTCTCAATAGATCCAGACTAAGTGTAAGAAGGGCTTGAGATGTTTGTGTTGCGTATTAGGAACTTTTCCACAAGGAGGGCAGGGCAGTAGTGGGACAAGTTGCCCAGGGGCTTGTGCATACTCCATGGAGGAAGGTTTGGAAACTGCATTTCAGTCTAGAGGCTGGACTGAGTGACCCTCTAGATCCCTGAAAATCAGCGTGTCTGTGAAGAGACGATGCTCTGAAGAATGAGGAAGAAACAGGGTATGTTGGATGATCGTGGAATCTCTGCAAATCTCACTTGGAGTCAAAGCCTGTAATATAGCACTCTCATAAGGTAGCTCTGAAGCAGAGCGTAGCAGACCTTCAACCAGTTCTGCTTCTGTAGTATCTTAAGTAGTAAGCCTCTAAAGAAAGAAGTGACTATGAGATGCATTAAAGTTTGCAGGGTTGTTCTATTTGCTGCTTCTAACATACAAGTATAACAAGTGTATTTTATGTCTGCAGAATTGATGCAGAAGCTAATCCAAACACCTAACAGAGACTCAGTGCATCAGTACAATAATGCGATTTCTTTTTCTCTGAAACTGTATGTGTTCAGAAAATGCTAATTTTGGATAAAATCCTATCTTAATACTGCATTTCTGTCAATATTGAAATAGTGTTTGTTAATATCAGGTTGAAATTAAACTTCAGGCTAGAAACAGGCGTGGAAATATGACAACAGAATAGGAACAGATCATGATAACCCTTCATTCCTAAGAATTTTCTTCTTTTAATTTTCAAGTCTGTCAGAGGCGACTTTTTTGTCAGTTCTTGACAAAACTTACATGCTTGAAGTTTTGAACTGCCTAGTTAATTGCAAGTATTTGTAGAATACGTTTTTGTGTTATTAATATGCTGGGCTTGTGTTTCATGAGCTCTCAAGCTGCAGCAGATTATGTAGTTGGAAGCATGACGGTAACTTATATTCTTTGAATAAGAATTGTAATGTTTGTGTTTGTTAAGAATAACGTAATGTGGTTTCTTTGCATTTCCAGGCAGCAAATTTCTTCAGAAAGAATGGTTTTGATATTGTATTGGCCATTTCCAGTCTCTCACAAATATCCAAAGAAAAATGGCTTTATTTGGCCAGTGGATTTCAACATGGTAATTTATGTTTGTATGTCCATTAGTTTCCTTGACCACAAAATCACAGTAAAATACTGATCTCATCAGTCAAGGGATTGAAGCTTTGTGAAGGCTCTGCAAGACTGGTTGGTCTACAGAGACAAAATGTTGAAAATGGAAATTAAAACGTATTATGGTTATCAGCTTGTATCCTGAGTAATGATATAGCCATAGGGAGTAAATTAATGTGGTAGAAGGTGCTTTTGGCTGTATGACAGTAGGCTTGCTCCATGTGAGGTACATGAATGGGGAGAACAACCAAACAGTAAGAAAAATGTGGAGGAGGCTTAGATTGTAATCATGGAATGATTGGAAGTGCTCCAGGTTAAGCAATATGCACAGAAAGTGTTCAGAAGTATGTACTTTTTTTTTTCTTTCTTAATAGAAAATACTAAGTAGGTGCTCAGGGGTTGAAAATGGAGGCATGGTAATTTACTATTTAACCAGTAAAAAGGAGGAACTGAGTATTCTAGGTCGCTGATAGTTGTTTTTGTAGTCTCTGGATATCAGGTCTTTTCGTTCTGAGGACAATCAGTTCTGTTCTACCTTTGCCAGACAAAAATTTCTACAAAGGCGTAAGACACAGATGGTATGCTCACACTGTGCAGAGGCATGGGCTCTGCTTGATTACTTACTGGCCGAATAATGTGTATTTCTCTGTTTTACTTGCTGTGACCAGACCTTTAGGGAAGGCAAACTAAATATTTTGTATGTAATTTGAACAGTTTTATACTAATCTTACTTAGTAATTTTAATTCTTTAATGGTAAAAATAATATATATTTTTCTATTGTTTTAAATATTACTGGCAGTAGTAGTGTTAAGTCTGTGCATCTCAGCAGAACATTGCCACGTCTACAATGTGGTCATTTTTTCCCCATTAAATGCTCAAGAATGCTATTTTTTAATTTGATGTCGTTTACAACTCGTAGGATTGTTTTGACTGGACAAGAGATTGTGGGTAGGAACTAATTTGATTTGTACCACAAGGCCACTGATATCCTGACCCTGGCCAGCAATTAATCTGTGATGCTGTCCGGTGCCAGGGAGGCCTGTCCAAGTTATGAATTGTTTGAATGAAGCATCATCACACCAGCTTTCTCTTGCAAGTTTGGATGGCTCTGCTGTACAATTACATCATGCTGTACAAATACCTGTGCATATCTGTACATGCATAGGCTTGTTTCTTTAAGTACCCTTACAAAAAATTAACTGTGGACCAAGGCAGGAATTTACTTGAAGAGAAACCAGTGGGAAAATTGGGTTGTTTTTGTAATTTGTAATGCTTCAGAACAGTAAAGTTATGGCATTAGAATTTCCCAGGGCATTTAGAAAAATTAAGATTTCTGGCATTCATGTGCCAAAAGTAGAGAGAATAAAATAATGTGACTTAAGTTTGAGAAAGGCACAATTATATAATTCAATAGCTTAACTACTGTTTTTAGTCTGAGTGGAGCCTTGTACAAGACACATGAAAATGTCTAACTTTCCGTTACAGTTTTAAATGGCATGTATTTTTTTTTTTCTTTTTGTATTGATTGGGCATTTCATTTTGATTTTTATAAACTTGGTTCAGGCATAGAACAGGATTATAGTACCTTTCCAGTGCTCATATACCCCATGCAGACTCCTTGTTCTGTATTTTTGTGTCAAATTTTGCTAATTTTTGCTAGGAAAAAAGTAGTGTTGGTTGTACAAACTCTTTGACTTGCAATTTTTGGTAATACTCAATTGCAGCAATGTTCTGTCTATAAGATGCCAAACAAGACTTTTCTTTGTCAGATTTACCTTAAGTCATAGAGACTTGGGGTAACTTTTCTGTCCCCTTTTTAGCCTTTTATTTTTTTAATGGGGAAAAGGAGAAGAGACCCATGGGTTGAAATAAAAAGGCAGTTAATGAAACAGCCAAACTAGTACCCAATGCCAATATAAAGCATTTAGACCAATGAATGTGATGGTGGTCACAATAAATAGTAAAGTAGTCCTCAGGGACAGCCCGAGGCCAAGCCCATAGCAGGAGGCTCCTCTTTCCTCAGCAAACTTCCCCCTTTGTAATGAGCATGATGTTTATCGTATGGGATACACCTATGAGCCAGCTCAGGTGCTGGCTGACTCGAGTGGTGGGCATGATTCTGTCCCAACAAAACCAGGGCAACCGTGTACCTTTATTATAAAGATTTGCACCTTACTACTCAGAGAGAAATAACAATGTCGCTTATATAAGTGAAAGGTTCAGGAAAGATGCCTAAATATAATTGAACCTAATATATACAAGCAAAAATGAGTGAACTGGACAGTTCAACAGAAAAATATTTTTCTTTTTACAGGAGAAAAGTCTCCAAACATTAAATAAAGTGTGTACTTCATTCAATGATGTATGCAGAAAAACCTTATGCCTCTTCTGCTTCTCCAAAGGTCGTTGTTTTTCTTCTTTGAAAGAGAGGGGAAAATTAACCCTAAACAATCAGAAAAAAAAATTTCAGGCATGTTTTATAACAATAATGTATTTAAAATTTGAAATCTGTTACAGCTTGCTTTCAAACACTCACAAGCCTTGTGTGGAGTAAGCAAGCGGAAAAGCTGACTCTGTAGATGAGTCAGATTGCCTCTTTATGGAAATTTCTGTGTTGCTTGAATTTATCTATGTGTTTACAAATTACTCTGAGGAGGCAAGGACTAAGAAGGGTTTTAAATACAGAAAACAGCAATTTTGCTCAAAGTAAGTGTTGGGTATATTTAGTATGTTGCTAAAAAATATTAATTAGTTGGAAACAGACTATGGAGAAGCTTGTGCCTGAAGCACTTTCAAGGAGCACATCAAATCAGATTTATCTTTTTCAGAACTGAACCCCTCTAAAATTGTTTGAAGCTCCTTATCTGTTATAGACATCTATATATTCCCCAGGTGGATATTGTAAATTCCAGCTGTTGCTTTTTTAGGTACAGATGAGTGACCCAAATTCCTCACCAGAGGATATTTTTCAAAGTTAATGAATCCTTTGAGTGATACATTCTCTTTCATAAATTCTCTAGTTTTTTATAAACTCTGTTCTCCTTTGGTGACTGGACTGCTGTCTTGTATGAACAAAGGTGATGACCTGTTAATCCACTGTGCAGTTGTGAGATTCTGGCCGTCATTGGCTGCTGCCAAAGTCCTGAAGCTTCCTGGGATGGGCCTGATTCAGTGGTCTGGCCAGATTCTGCACAGCGTGAGCGTACCATCTGTGTCTTATGCCTTTGTAGAAATTTTTGTCTGGCAAAGGTAGAACAGAACTGATTGTCCTCAGGACAAAAAAGGGGTGGCAATAGTGGACATTTTTAAAGGGAATAAATGTATATATATGTATTATTGATTATAAATTATTGTTTGTGTGAAACTTAGAATAAGTAATCTTGCCTAAGTCTAAGTCGGAAGCGGAGTTGCAATTCTTGTATTTAGTGCTATGTATTTCAAACTCAGAGAAGTTTTAACACTCAAATGTTTTAAGAGCTGAGTCTACTGAAGCAACTTACTGTGGTTTTTAAGCCTCTTAGAAATTAGAAGTTACTTGGAAGTTATGGAAGGTTGTTCTACCTGTTTGATCTCTTTCTGGTCAGAAATGTGAAAATATGTTCAAATAAAATAGTATTTTAAAGTGTTTCAAAAAGGTTGTAATAGTCTGTTACAACCTCCATGTTGACTGACTAACTATAGTCAAGTTACTGCGGATTACTCTAGATAATTCCATTTTTGTTAGATCTGCTATAGACAGGGATGTATGTAATCCCTTGAAATGAAGCAGTCGATACAATAGCTGTGCAAACTACGGTAACTGTAGTAGTAAGCTCTCTCTCTAGAGTGTGGCAAGACAGAAGAATGAAGTAGAGAACCTGCAGTGAAACATTCCATTTCTGAGGACAGAAAGAAAATCAAGATATTTCTCTCACTTGTTAATGGATTGACTCTCCTTGTATATAGATCAATTAAAATAATCTTACAGCATAAACTGCATTTTAAAAAAAGCATTTAATGAAATGTGGTCAAGTAGTATGACTTATAATAAAAGTTGTCTGATGAAAAAACATAAAAGGAATTTTAAAATGTTTCAAAATTCCACGTAGCTTAATTTTGCATTCATTTATTAGCTAATAACAGATTAAGAGGGGCCTTAAAAGAAAGTCTTTTTATAGCAGTGCCTGTTGCGACAGGATAAGTGGTAATGTTTTTAAACCAAAAAGAGGGTACATTTAGACTAGAGAAAAAAAAGATCTTTTTTTTTTTTTTTTTTTTTTTTTACAATGAGGTTGGTGAAACACCGGCGCAGGTTGCCCAGGGTAGATGCCCCATTCTTGGAAACATTTCAGGTAAGGTTGAACGGGGCTCTGAGCAACCTGATCTAGTTGAAGATGTTCCAGCTCACTGCAGGGGGATTGGACCTTTGAAAGTCCCTTCCAGCCCAATTTTATGATTTTATAATAAAGTCTGGAACTTTTTTAGGAGAGAGATATCCCCAAGTGTCCCATTTAAAAGTCTGTCAGTTGCCATTAAGCAAGCCACTTCATGGTCAGTTGATGAGTCTAGAAGAGTAACAAGGTGACCTGTGACTTGGAGTCATAACAGAATACGTGGTATAATAGGAATTCTTAATTAAATTTGTGGTAAATCTTACCACCATGATTCTGTTGAGGGCTAGATCTCTCACCTGCTGATAGAAGTCTAGAGGTGACTACCGCAGTGGTGTTTTGCTCTCTGGTGGCAATGTTAGGTCATTACGAACTTGGAACAAATCTGTGTGACAAGTCTTGTGTTGTGTTTCATTTTACCCTCCAGGACTCCCGTTCTTGGCAGGCCCTGGCCACCCTGTGCCGGGGTT
>NW_010422728.1:15953-21506 GCF_000710305.1 Buceros rhinoceros silvestris | reverse complement strand
CCTTGTGTGGGGAAGGAGCTTGCGTGCCCTTGTGAGGTTGAGAGCTGTGCTGGTGGTGGCATTTGCCTCTGGTGGGGTCTCCCAAGCCAGACAGGTTTCAGCTGAAGGGTCAGACAAAGTGTGTCCACAGGCAGGATGGGCTCACTAGCCTTCAGGCACCATCCTAGGAGAAGGACAACTCTGACTCCAAACCTGGGCAGGTGGAGGTCGTTTAGCCTTGTAAGGCTCCATCTAAGAGAAGGATACTCTAACCAAACCTACAACCCGAGGACTTTGCTGTCACTATCCAAGCTCGCTAGGCCCTGGCAGATGAACCTCAGGTGTAAAGGGTGGAGCCAGTTCTGCGCACGCTGCGCCTCACCTAAAAAACCCACCGTGCAGCCCCGAAGGGTGCACTCATCGCTTGCAGTGAGCGTGGGAAAAGCCCTTCCCAGATCTTCGTTCGCAAAGCCAAGCCATGATGATGATGATGCTGTGTTTCATTTTGTTTTGTGGTGGGTTTTTTGAAGCTGTGTGCTAGATGATACATTATGTATCATGGTATGCTTTTAAATTGCTCTGTACAGAGAAAGGAAACAACAGAGTGTACGTAGTTGAATATCCTTCTGACATTGTTCTGTGCAACTTGATTTTGGAAGCTGCTGAATTAGTTTTCTTTCTAAAATTATTTTCCATGTGTTAGTGAATTAAAAGCGTATAATATAAAGCAAAAAAACCCCGTCTGTTTAAAAACATTTGTCAAGCACCAAAGACTTGAAGCACTGGGATGCAATTTAAATGGGTCTTGCTTGTGTTGATGTGGACTTTCTAAGTATAGACTTGAATGTAGGTGTTCTTTCAGCAGGTAAATGTAAAATCTTGCTTTGAAGGATTTTCCCCAAACAGGTGGAGCATTCATTGCTGTACAATAGTATGTAGTGATCTCGATAAGGTGGCAGATCATGATGTCTCTTCTCTCTAATACATATCATCACAAATGATGACAATCCTATAAATGGGGTAGTATGACAAATAATGAATTCTTCTTTCTAATGCATATTCCTAATCCTTATTAACATGTTTTGTAGCTTAGAAAACCACGCTTTAATAACATAACTACATACTGTGGATCACACAGTGAAGACACAAGAGACACAGTACACAAGAGAGCAAGTAGTGGGTAAGACAGCCTTGTATTCTGTTTCAGCATGTGTGTGAAGTCAGACACCTATCCTGATTTGACAGCATTCTTGACAGTTTCATAGTTTTTTAGTTAAATTATTGGCTGCATTTCTCCCTGCTCCCCTGCCATGCTGTGACAGGAACTTTCTCATCAGATTTATTTTGAAACTCCTTAAATTATTTTTACTGAAACTTTAACAGAAGGAGTAAAGGAATAGAAG
Source organism: Buceros rhinoceros silvestris (assembly GCF_000710305.1). NCBI lineage: Eukaryota > Metazoa > Chordata > Aves > Bucerotiformes > Bucerotidae > Buceros > Buceros rhinoceros. Next base: position 20,124 of record NW_010422728.1, on the reverse strand, counting down.
GAAAGACAAAATGTGACATGGGACATTTCAGTAAGACTGTTTGCCATAATGGAGTTTTATACTGCAAACTTAGTGTTGATGCAGTACTTGCATAAAAGTATTGTGGCCCAAAGGGATATTATTTTAGAAAATGGTATAGCACTGGAAGAAGGCATTGTAATGACAAAGCAGAATACTCTAAATGTATTTCTTACAGCCATAATACATCTTAACTGGGCAGAACTATATTACAACGAATAGCAAATTTCAGGGTAGAAGATAGTATACAGGATTAGAAACCTTTACAGAAAGTTGAGTGCAGCATGTGGAGGTGTGTTTGTGCTGGTGTGACTTAGTTTCTTGTCTAGCTATTGCAAGAGGCAAGTGGCATGTTGGTCCCATGATTTTTGTGTGATCTGCTGTATTGGATGGCCATGCATGATCTTGTACAAAAGAGACCTTGCTTTGATTGTTATTTATTGGCCAACTTAACTAAGGACACTAATGAGTATGTGGTGACTGCCTGGGGCAGGTTCAAGTAGCTCAAGTCACCTCTGACTTGGTTATCCAGAGAACATTGAGGTAGGTACAGAAAAGCCATCTATGGAATGCTTGTTTTGAACTAGTGTAAACACAGCCAAAATTTTGGATGAGTAATAGTATGTATTGGCTGGTGATGCTTTGTACTCGATGCCTTCTGAATAGATTTGAGTAACAAGAGTCTATTTGTGTAGGCAAGTGTTCCTACTTCACATGTATTTACTATATCTAGCCTTTAATGGCATTTGAAATGGGAAGAATTTAGACCTATCAGCCCTGTTTTGGGGACCATTGGTTACTTTGTAGTCAACTGCATCTTGGAATAAAATAGAAAATTTTGTAGTAGTATATTAAGTATGTCCTGTTAATTGCCTGTTCATTTCATTATGTATTTCCTGGCTTTCAAAAATTTTATAACTTTGACAGGTTGATAAATGTAAAGTTACTTGTACAGAAGTAGAACAAGCAATCCTTGCTGGCAGTGTGAAATGAAATGGTGCAGGTCTCTACATCTCGAAGACAGCTGACTACACTTGGCTTTGTAATTTCTGTTTGCATTCAGTTCTATCGAGATGCAATTCAGATAATGCTTTAAAAGTTAGAAGAGATTAAGTATTGTTTATGACAATAGTGTATTCTCAAATGATTGGAACCACCCCTTAATAAAACAGTATCTTCAGAGAGAGAGAGAGAGAGAGATTTATTTTATTTCATTTTGGTATTTTGACTGAGTCCAGCCTGGAACTACATAAAATGGTAAAATTTTTGAGTGAGGTTATAAGAGAAACGTTGTAAGGGTTTAACAAAATGGAAATGCATTCTCCCATTTCCTTGCATGTGAGGTAAAGTTAAAGATAGGTGGCAAGGTTAGAGTTTTATTTTTGTCCTGCTTTTAAGAGATACACTTAGCAGCCTTTAAAAACACAGTGCTAAAGGAAAAAATTATTGTTGGCTCATGTCCAGCTTTTCATCCATCAGTACTGCCAAGTCTTCCTCTGCAGGGCTGCTCTAAATCCCTTTATCCCCTAGCCTGTACTCATACTGGGGATTGCCCCAAGCCCAGTGTAGGACCTTGTACTTGGCTTTGTTTGACCTCATGAGTTTCACATGGGTGCACTTCTCCGGCTTGTCCAGGTCCCTCTGGTGTGTAAACTGCACCACTCAGCTTCATGCCGTCTGCAGACTTGCTGAGGGTGCATTCAGTCCCACTATGTCATTGACAGACGCAACGGACACCACTTGGCACTGATCTGCATCTGTGAGGTAAAGTTAAAGATAGGTGGCAAGGTTAGAGTTTTATTTTTGTCCTGCTTTTAAGAGATACACTTAGCAGCCTTTAAAAACACAGTGCTAAAGGAAAAAATTATTGTTGGCTCATGTCCAGCTTTTCATCCATCAGTACTGCCAAGTCTTCCTCTGCAGGGCTGCTCTAAATCCCTTTATCCCCTAGCCTGTACTCATACTGGGGATTGCCCCAAGCCCAGTGTAGGACCTTGTACTTGGCTTTGTTTGACCTCATGAGTTTCACATGGGTGCACTTCTCCGGCTTGTCCAGGTCCCTCTGGTGTGTAAACTGCACCACTCAGCTTCATGCCGTCTGCAGACTTGCTGAGGGTGCATTCAGTCCCACTATGTCATTGACAGACGCAACGGACACCACTTGGCACTGATCTGCATCTGGACACTGAGCCGTTGACCACTACCCTCTGCCAGCCATCAAATCCGTTTCTCTCCAGCCATCAAATCCGTTTCTCTCCAGTTAAGAGAGAAGAATGTTGTGGGGGACCATGTCAGAGGCCTTACTGAAGTCCAGACAGAGGACATCCATAGCTCTTCCTTGGTCCGCAGATGTAGTCACTGCGTCACAGGGGGCCACTAGATTGGTCAGGCAGGACTTGTCCTGGCTGAAGCCATGTTGGCTATTTTGAATCACCTCCAGTCCTCAATGTGCCTTAGCGTAGCTTCTAGGATGACCTTTTCCATGATCTTCCCAGGCACAGAGGTGAGGCTCACAGGTTAGTTGGTAGTTCTCAGGGTCATCCTTTCTATCCTTTTTAGGGCCACTAGATTGGTCAGGCAGGACTTGTCCTGGCTGAAGCCATGTTGGCTATTTTGAATCACCTCCAGTCCTCAATGTGCCTTAGCGTAGCTTCTAGGATGACCTTTTCCATGATCTTCCCAGGCACAGAGGTGAGGCTCACAGGTTAGTTGGTAGTTCTCAGGGTCATCCTTTCTATCCTTTTTAGAAATGGGTGCAATGTTTTCCTTTTTCCAGTCACCAGGGACTTCACCTGACTGCCAGGACTTTTCAATTAGCATGAAAAGTGGCTTGGCAACTACATCAGGCAATTCCCTCAGGACCAATAGACTTAACATTTGTAACCTCAGGTGGTCACAAACCTGATCTTCTCTTACAGTGGGAAGGACTTTGCTCCCCCAGTCCCTGTCCTGCAGTCCATCCGCTTGAGAGGTGTGGAAAGAGAGGTTGCTTTCTTACACCTTCCTTTTCTGACTGACATTCCGGTAGAAGCCCGTCTTCTTATTCTTTGCATTGCTTGCCAACTTCAGCTCCAGCCATGCCTTGGCCTTTCTGACCCCATCCCTACACAATTGGGCATTGTCCCTATACTCTTCCCAGGATGCCTGTTCCTGCTTCCACTGCCTGCAGAGTTCCTTCTTGCCCTTTAGTTTGACCAGCAATGTCAGTCTCTTGCCTTCTTTTCCTGATTTCTTACACTTCAGGATTGGGAGCTCTTGCACTTTATGGAAAGTGACCTTGAAGTTCTGCCAGCTCTTGTCCCTGAAGAACGTTTCCCAGGGGGTCCTACAGACTACCTTCTTGAAGAGTTGGGAGATTGCTTTCCTAAAATTTGGGCTCCTGACTCTACTCCTTGTATGACCAGTATCCTTCAGGACTGTTAACTGCACCAGACTCTCTGACCTTGATGTCGACAATTAGCTCACTTGTGTTGGTTGACCAACAGGTCCAATATTGCATCCACTCTGGTAGGGCTATTACCTAGCTTAAGAAGTTCTCCTCAGTGCATTCCAGGAGTTTGCTGGATTGCCTGCAGCTCACCATGCTACTTTTCCAGCAGATGTTGGGGTGGTTCAGGTCTCTCTGCAGCATGAGAGTATGTTTATTTCCGCATTAATTATTGAATTTTTTAAATTAAATCAATAGTTAGAAGTAATGTGTTAACTTATTACTAACATAATGTTACTAATCAAGACAACAGAAGCCTAGATTCTTTGACATTTGAAGTAACTGACGATGCGTTATGCTGAGCTCTACCTTTTGGTTGTTCTCTGTTATCTGATGTCTGTTCTGGGTATTCAAATGAAACAGTTGTTTAATTAAAAAAATGACAGGGAACTTGCAAAGTTCAGTGTCTGTTATCTCATGATAGAAGCACGATTAAAGTAGGCCTGTACAGTCTTACAAAAGGAATAGAAGTACTTTTGTGGTGTTTTGTATGTAGTCTATTTGGGAATCTGAATGTTAAAGATGACATTTAGGGGTAAGTTAGCATACTTCTCCCATCTTCTTTTACATGAAGGCATGAAGAAAACAAACCGTGAAATCCGAAGGATAAGATAACCTTAAACCAAGAAGTTTTTGCAGGAAAATTAAATAAACCAAATTCCTGCT
>NW_010422728.1:2979-15865 GCF_000710305.1 Buceros rhinoceros silvestris | reverse complement strand
TGCTGCTTATGACTAGGTATTTATCCATCTTTTCTTTTCTTTTTTTCTTTTTTCCTTTATGTGGTGGCTCTTACCACATAAATTTCTATTTACACATTTTCTTTACAAATAAATGATGTTGGTTTAGGGTTCCCAAGTGCTTCTGTTATAAAGTAAACAAAATACTTCTTCATAATACATCTCCAGATCATAAAGCAGATACTACAATATTTGATATGGACTTTGTGGACAATAATACGTTTTTTAATTCTGTTGATTTACAGGAGCACTTTGGTCTTCAAGGTCTGCATAATGTTATCTACATATCTGTATCTGTTCATGCTGAAACACTACCATAAATCATGTAGTAGGTCTGTAAGTCTTACTTAGCTGCACTGAAGTCAAGATATGCATACTGTTTATCTGACTTTTTCTTAAGGAATTTCTTTGAAATTAGTGGCCAAAAAAATTATCGCAACTTCTTTACTGCAGCAAAGTTACTTTTTTTCTACGGCATCTTCTCTAACTTTTCTTTGTGTCACCTTGTTGTTTCAGAAAGCTGAGATGACAACAATCCATTACACTGATTAGGTCCTTCTGCTAGCACAATCTGACTCACCTGTATTTTTGGCAAGACAAGTGCTGTTGTATTAAATTGGAAGGATGTTATCTGATGTCACGTTTGTAGAACCTATTGCATCTCTGTACTGTTTCAGTGTTATTTCTTGGGATTTCTTTATAATCTTCACTGCAGAATTCTTTCAGTTCTTCCACAAACTCTTCTCACATTCCAATCTTCTGAGCATGTCTTTTTTAGCAATATTTTTAGCAGAAATATGGAAGATGAATATTCATGTCAAATGCTGTGCACGTCAGTAATGCTGGATTTTTCTGTCTGTGGAAAAGTGTGTTCAGATACCCTTTTTTCTTTTTCTTAACAGAGGGCAAAAATCCTGACAAATCTGCGTATTCCAGAAATTAAAGTTGCTCTGATAAGTGAGTGTCTCAAGTAGTTTGAGGACTGTGGCTGAACTGTTGAACTGAACGTGGCAGTTATTGCTTGGACTATGCAAATCAGCAAAGCTGTCTGTAGTGTTTAATTTATGGCATCTCAGCAGAGTCCTAGTATTTTTATGGTACGCAGATCCTTTTTGGTAGGTGCATCACCTACCAATTGCCATCACTGCTTTTAATAATTATGTGGAGACAATGCCACAATACTCTTTATTCCCAATATTATAGTTAATTTTTTTCTTTTTCCCATGTTGGGAATTTCAGAGATATTCACCAGATTTTTCTGCAGTCATCTGAGACAGAAGTGGTGACAGTTTTTGTGCAAAATCTCTTTTGAGAAGTAGGCTTCTAAAGGAAGCCAGAATTTCCAAATGGTGAAAATTTTAATAACAGAATTGTTTTCACTTTCCTCCTCTTTAATATAGTCAAGTCCCCTGTTTGTGTTTTAGGAATTGTAAAATTCATGGATATTTCAGCTGACCCAAGTGGCTGACGCTCCTTCCCGGCATTCGGAGACAGGTGTGACCTGCTTGGCCTGGGCAGGGCTGAGCAGCCGAACCATGCCCCGCAGTAAAAAAGGCGGCTCTGCTGCACGCCTGCATCCCAAGCAGGCGAAAAGGGGCTGGCGTGGCTGTTGGCATGGCAGAGGGACCACCTTCTCTTCCTGAGGTCAGTCAGCGCTGTCAGCCCCTATCAGTGCTCGCTGTGGAGTGAAAGCTGAGGTTTCTACTGTAAGAACCCCTGAGATGTCTTATGCTTCCACCCAGACAGAAGCGCTTAGGGAAGGAGTTTGCAGTGAAGCCCTCAGTGTCCCGGCCTTCCTCTCGTGGCACCTGTGAAAGATGCAGGCAAGTCAAGGATCTGTCACACCAGGTGGCTGAGTTACCGGAGACAGGCAGAAGACTGTGTGGTATTAGAGAGGCTGAAGTTGAAGGAGGTAGATGAGGGTTTTACAACTGCTCTCTTAGGGTTGTTGCTACTTGGAGCAAGGCACCAAGCATCCTGGTGACCCACAGGAGTGGGACTCTGGTTCACTCACCACCCTCCTGCATGACAACCGGGAACAGATATAATGTCTAAGCGTTGAAGACATCTGTGAGCAAGCTCCGCAGAGAGAAACTATACCTGCAGCATGCATTAGAAACCACAAAAAGAAATGATGGGTGTTTGTAGTGGGTGACTCTGCTAATGGGGCACTGAGGCATCCATTTATTTTTCCTAATGGAATCTCATGAAGTTTACTGCCTTCCAGATACTAAGGCCCAGGATGTCACTGAGAGGATGCCACAATGGCAAGCAAGAACTTGGGCAGAATCAAACAAGACTACCAAGTTCTGGGGATGCTTTTGAAAGGGACTGGTGCTCAAGTTACCTCTTCCTTTCTTTTACCAGTTTGAGAAAAGGGTGTAGGCAGGAATAGAGGCCTCATGCAAATCAACACTTGGCTAGGCAGTTGGTGGTATGGCTGGTGGTATGGCTGGGATTATGGCTTATATGGTCTTTGGATGCTTTTTGATGACTATAATCTGCTGGGGAGAGATGGAATTCACCTGACTAGAAAAGGCAGAGGAATTTTTGCCAACTGGCTAGAAAGTGTGGTGAAGTGAGCTTTAAACAGACAAGCCTGGGGGATGGGGCCCGTAGTGGTGAAGTTGAAAGCAACAGGGTGAAGAGCCAAAAAAAAAGCTCGGCAATGAATGCTTCTAAGCCATCTCAGGACAGGTAGAGGATGAAAATCCATACACAGCAAAAATGGTTGTTGATGCCTTAGAAACTACAGAAACACCTGTAAACAGTCACTTAGGACTTAGGGCTTCTTCCCCCCAAAAAGGTGGCAGGATCAATAGCCCGGGGAAGTGCGTGTATATCAGAGTACACAGTGTGGGCCACAAACAGAAGGAGTAGGAAGCTGTTGTGCAGCTGTAAAACTATGATAGAATTGCAATCACAGAAGCATTGGAGTGCTGCAATGGATGGCTGGGAACACTGCAGAAGGGATAGGTGAGGAACAAGAGGTGGTAGGGTAGCCCTGTATATTTTGACTGTCTAGACTTGTCAGTGGTGATGAAAGGGATGAGTGGAATTTCTCACAGCCAGTCTTGCTCATGAAGACTGAGACATTCAATACATCAGCCTTTTCTATGTGCTGTGTCACCAGACAGGAGGCCTCATTCAGCAGTGGGTCCATGTTTTCTCTTGTCTCCTCTTTGCCGCATAGGGATTTAGGGAAGCTCTTGTTGCTTTTGTTGTCCCTCACCCCCGGAGAGCTTGAAAGGCTCTGTGATGAGACTCCTCCTGCAGCTCAGCACACCACTGGTCACCTTTGCCACAAGTGCTGACTGGTCCACCAGGCTGCTCTTGTCCTTTTCTGCAGAGCTGTGATGGGTCACCCCAAGAAACACTGCAGGGGCACTGCAAGGGGCCTTGCAGATTGAAGGGGCTCACTGCCTCCAGCACTTGCAGGACACAGGGCTAAAGTGCTTAGCTGTGTGAAAACTTTCCAGGGTGATTGGTGCTCAGGGGCTTGTTTAAACCTGTAAAGCTCATCCCAGGATGTCTCTGGAAAGGTTCAAAGCAAGGAAAAGGGATAGTTCCATCTGGATAGGGAAGAGCGAGCCATGGAATGGGAGATGAAAAATGATAGGCTTTTAGGAAACTGCAGGCTGGAAGGGATTCTAGTGCCTGTCAGTGCCTTAGAGGTATTTGGACAATGACCTACTTTAAGATTTTGTCAGTCCTGGACAGTCGGACTAGATGATTGGTGTAGATCCCTTACAATTGAACTATTCTGTTCTACTCCATTCCACCCTTCTTGTAAAAGAGAATAACGTTGGCCAGCTTCCCATCAGTCAAGACCTACCAGACTCCCAAGACCGTTTGTAGATGATTGAGAGGTGTCCTGCCATGACATCCATTAGCTCCTTCAATACTCTGAGATGAATCCCACCAAGGTCCTATGGACTTAGGAACATTAAACGGATACACTGGCCCTTTATAATGTCTATGTCCACCAATGGAAAGACCCTGTTCCCCCAGTCATGGTCCTCCAACTCAGAGCACTGGATGGCACAAGGTCTTTCATTAATGTTAAAGATTGAGGCAAAGAAAGCATTGAATGCCTTCACTTCTTCTGCATCCTTATTTCCAAGGGGATCATCTTCATTAAATACGGGTCCAGTGTTTTCCTTGGACCTCCTCTTGCTATTAATATACTTCAAAAAATCCTTTCTTTTTGTCTGCACAATAGGTAGTTTTCAGCTCCAAGCTTTTCATGTCTTTTAGCTTCATATGCGAACCACAGCTCTATCATCTTCCTGCGAAGCCTGCAAAGTAGGAGTAGGGATGTGATTGTCCCCCTGTACTTGGCACTGGTGAGGCCACAGCTTCAATGCTGTGTTCAGTTTTGGGCCCCTCACTACAAGAAGGACATTGAGGTGCTGGAGTTGTCTGGAGAAGGGCAGTGAAGCTGGTGGAGGGTCTAGAGAACAAGTCCTCTGCGGACAGCTGAGGGAACGGGTTGTTTAAGCTGGAGAAAAGGAGGCTGAGGGGAGACTTTATCGCTCTCTCCAGCTACCTGAAAGGAGGTTATGGTGAGGTGGATGTCGGCATTCTCCCAAGTAACAAGTGATAGGACAAGAGGACGTGGCCTCAACTTGCACCAGGGGAGATTTGGGCTGTTAGGAAAAGTTTCTTTTCAGAAAGGGTTGTGAAGCATTGAAACAGGCTGGCTCGGAACATGGGTTTGTTATGGTGAGGTGGATGTCGGCATTCTCCCAAGTAACAAGTGATAGGACAAGAGGACGTGGCCTCAACTTGCACCAGGGGAGATTTGGGCTGTTAGGAAAAGTTTCTTTTCAGAAAGGGTTGTGAAGCATTGAAACAGGCTGCTCAGGAACATGGTTTAAGGGACATGGTTTAGTGGTGACCTGTCTGTGCTGGGTTAATGGTTGTCGTGAGGATCTTAAAAGATCTCTTCCCATCAAAACAGTACTGTGATTCTGTAATATGGATCCCTGAGGGACACCATTGGAGTATTAAGCTCCGTTTGGATATAATGTTTGGATATTACCTCCATTTGTATATCGAACCTTTCACTGCAGCACTTTGAATGCCACTCTCCACCCGATTCCTTATCCATGGAACTGTACAACCATCAAATCCATACCTCTCCAATTTATCTGCAAGGATGTTGTGTGGGCCTTTGTCAAAGGGCATTATTCATGAGTGCACTCCATCACAGAAGGCCACCAGATTAGTTACGTGTGATTTTCCATTGGTAAAGCCAAGCTGGCTGCCTCTGATTACCTCCGTGTCTTCCATATGCCTTGACATAGCTTCCAGGAGGATCTCTTCCATGATCTTGCTGGGCATAGAAGTTTCCAAGGTCCTCCTTTTAACCCCTTTTAAAAATGGTCACAGAGTTTCGCTTTTACCGGTCACAAGGGACTTCATCTGTCTGACAGGACTTTTCAAATATGTTTGAGAGTGGCTTGGCAACTATATCAGCCATTTCCTTTGAGACCCTGGGATGCATCCTGTCAGCTACCTGTAGACTTCTCTGTGTTCAGCTTCCTCAGATGGTCTTGAACTTGATCTTATACAATGGGAGGAAGTTCATCCCTTGAGTCCCTTGCTTTAAGATGTAGAGACTCGAGTATATGGGAAGAGCACTTGCCACGGAAGTGAGGCTTTCACTCTGTATTTGTGAGATTCTGCTTTCTCTTTCCTCCTCTTCCTCCTCCTTATCCTTCCTAGCTAGTGTCTAGTAATCTGGATTGATTCAAGACGCAAATCCTTTTCATTTTTTGTGTTTTTCTCTATTCCACTCCCTCCCTGCCCTTTATTAAATTTCATGAGCTAGCCTTATCCTGTAATTTCTTCCAGATCTGTGTGAAAACAAACTCCTTTTGTAACTGTATGTGAGGTAGTAAAACTTGGATCTAACTAGCATGACGGAACACTGCTGAACACCTCACTGATACACAGTCTTTGTCTGCAGCTGAGGTACCAGTTTCTGTTTTGAAACCTGGGTTTGTGGTACATTGAAAACACTTTACAAATATATTAATCCTTACACAATTTTTGTTGTGAAATCTAATAACAGAGTGGAGCTAGAAGTTCTTAATGCATTTCGATTTTAAAAACTAAATTTGATGAATTTTCCCTCCCCTCCCCCAGTGAACAGTGTTAAACTGTCTCTTGATCATATTTGTAATTCACAGAGGAGTATTTTCGGCAATATATCAGTATTGTTGACAGCACAGTCCCCGTATATCTTTAAAACAAATCTTCATATTATAAAAATAGTCATAATTTCTTGCATGCTGTTGATAATAAATAACTGAATTAGATAGAAGCTCGCTCTTGAAAGATTTATTCTTGAATTTATTAGCTGATGCCTTTTTATGATGCTTGCTTTCTGCCACCCATCGCTAGTTTTCAGTTGACGTAAAATCCTTCTATTCATTACGACAAGCCAAATGTATTTGGAGCTCCTTAGTAAAATGATATTGATTGTCATTAAGACAGAATTACAGTAGAGACCTTCAAGCCTTTATCTTCCTCTCATTAAGTGGCTTATGATTTTCTAGAGTAGCTATTAATTATACACAAGACACTGGGTGAATATAAAGGATGATTCAAAGACAAGCTGTCTTGACAGCTGGCTTTGTCCTTGGGCGTTGCACCTTTTCGCTGAAAGGTCTTAATTAAACAATATTTAGCTTTTGCTGTGGTAAAGGTTCACACCTGAATTTATCATTTGTATTTGGAATACTTTTAGTTTAGCTTGTTGTCAAGTAATTTATCCTAAAATCTTCGTTGAAGGCTTGTGATAGCTGAAAAGCAGTGATCAGAGTTCAGAATTAATAAAATCTGACAAAAAGAGAGACCCCTTGTAATGTGAAATCCTACCAAAGCTGTAAATGATGCTGACAGGCTGTTAAAATGTGCTACTGTTACACTGTAGTATGTTACTGTGTTGTAAAGGCGTGCAGTTCAGGATCTAATTCAGTGCTTCATGAGAATATGTCGATGAGCATGCTGTGCCTTGTTAACCACATCATTTATGAGAGATTTTCTGTTTTGTATTTCCCATGGTTATATAAATGTGGTTATGAGTGCATGCTTTAAAGATGAAACAAGGTGTATTTTCAACAACCTAATATTAAAATCAGTGAAAAATTGAATTAAACAGTATTTGACTGAAATTTAGAGGAACTATGTGTTAAGGGTAGTTTCTTCTGTGCATGGGGAAGAACTGACTCATGAGATCATCACACTCTACAAATCTCTTGGAAGGCTCAAACTTAAGGCCGTACAGCATGAAGAGAGATCGGTGAAAGATTTAAGGCAGGGGAAAAGGTATCTTGACCCTAATTGGAAGCACTAACGAAAAATATGCTTGCTTAAGTCCTTGACGTACTAATGCTGTCCCACTTGACGTGTTTGAGGAGAGACTGGAGGAGATGTAGTAGAAAGCAAGCTGTAATGATAAAGAGATAATGAATTAGTTTAAATTGCAAGCAAACTAGGTCTGTTGAGAAGAAAAATGAGACAGCAGTGTGGCCTACTAAAAAGCGGTAAAATCCTTATCAGTTATGTTCTGACAAAAGAAGTTACTCACTAAGTAGTGGATGAAATGCTACCTCTCAGCTTGAAAGAACGTTTTGCTACTGTTTTTGTTAAAGTTGCTATTGTACTAGGGAGAAGAATGGGAGAACTAAAAGAAATAATAAAGTAGTAGTAGAAGATAGGACACTTCTCTCTCCCATCTTTTATTTTTAAAAATGAAATGAGGGGTGGTTGGAGAAACTCTTGTTCCTTCTTAAATTCCATATTGTAAATCGCTTGTAGTAACACAATCATTTGTATGCATTAAAAAAAAGAGGAATTAGTGTTTTGGAAAAAAAGTAACAATGAGAATACCCTTGAGTAAAGTTCACTTTAAAAACCCTTTTTCTATTTTACTGTATGGAGTATCCTGGCTCTTTGTGTGTGATCATGTATTGTTTGTATTTGGTAGTGATCCTAAAGTTGAGCTGGGCAAATGTCAGTCAAAACTTGGAGTTGTACTCAGTGACAGGGTGTTATTTTGGGGTTGCACATTGCCCCTGCTGTGGTTGCCATTTTTCTGCATTGAATTAGGACAGAAGTTCCAAGGTGTTGGTATAGGGGTTGGGAGTTGGATCAGCTGATGCTGGTGTTTTGTCATACAGAAGCTGTGTTGCCTGAAAGGGTGAAGGAGACCACGTGGAAAACTCTGGAAACAACGTCAGTTTGGAGAAATGGGGCACTGGTTTTAAGGGCCATGTCTATGCTGGTAGAAATAAATTTTTGACTCAGCAGATTTGAGTGGATTTGGTAAATATTGGTGAGTGGGTAATAGATTTTAGTATTTGTGGTAATTCCTGAGACTGGAAGTGTCTATTTTGGCTCTGAGCCTCATCTAAATTTGCAGTACTTCTAGTTAAGAAAGCTTTTTGTCTATCACCTGAGCAAGTTTCGCATTACATCTGTGAGGCAAGATAAGTAGTGAACACCCAAATGCTTTTTCTAGAGTCTTGGACCTGAGTCACCCTTAAAGGTGATTTCTTTCCGAATCATGTCTCTTTTAGAGAATTGTGAGCTAAATTTGTATTTTCATATAATCATGATAATCCTGATTTACGTGGTCTTCAGCTGGAAAAGCCAATACTGGGTTTAGAATTTACTTCTGAAAAAAGGCTGATATTGCTTTTGATATTACAGAAATTGTTTCTGTAGGCCAAATGATGTAATTTCTGTAGTTTCTAGTTTGTGTGTACATCTCATTAATATCTGTGATCAGAAAAAAAGAAGAAAGAATGAAGTGTTTTCTTTACAATTGATGGATACCTACATGGGAAATGTAACTTGTGAAAACTTAATGAAATGCATCGCTGAATCAGAATCACCATCTGGAAACAACAGATCTATGAACTCAAATTCAAAAGAACTAAAATCATGCCCAGAAATGAGAAAACCAAAGCTTTTAACCACTTGCTTAGGCAACTGATGTATTCTTTTAATGAAAACTAGATCTTTTTCTATTACATAATACCTTTATACATTTATGACTACATACAGCAACAGAAGATTCCAATAAAATTTTCTTATCTGACGTTGTAGAAAAGATCAGATTAGTATAATACTTTTTCTGATGCTGTTACAGTTGTAATAGTGTCAGTCTTAATACTGCATTAGAAAGTATAATTAAGTTTGTGTCTGTTTCACTGAATCTGTGTCCTTCCAAAGCACAGCTATTTTATATAATTCCTGCTACTTCCGGGGTGTTTGGTCTCTTGGTTTGGAGCTTGAGTGGCTTGTAAAGTGCATTATTATAAATATAGAGAGAGCACAAGGGAGTAGTAGTATAATGCAATGTGGAGAAATGAGTGTTTTTAACTGTGGATTCTCCCCCAACACACACACACACACACACACACACACACACACACACACACACACACGTGGTTTGTTTGGAGCCTTTAATTAGGTACTTGAGAGCAGGCTGTTGTCCTCGGACTTGTGGCCGAAATGCATCATTCCCACTGCCTTGTGTCGCATGAGGGAAATCCCAGTGCAATCTGGATGTCATGACCTGCAGTTGAGAGGGTACTTCTGTGTCAGATGATTCATCAGCATAACATGAATATTTGTCCTGGTCTTAAAATGAAGAATTTCTCAGGCCTTATTTTATAGGCAGCTCTGAGCACTGAGACTGCCATTTTGTCTGGGTTGAAGTCCTGGTTTGATAGTGTGAGAGCTATGTTATTACTGCAGATGGAAAAACTGCAAAGGGAAGTATCATCAGTTTGGGGACAAAAGCTGTTGGATTTTTAATTATCATTGTTTTTCTGTGAGGCCTTAGGGAAACATTGCCATTTTCCAGTCCTGGAGTACTCTCAGGTTTTTCCCTCCACTTGAGTTTCGGAAGCTGTGACTCTAGAATGTATCAAGTTTTTTAACATGGTCAGAAAGATGTACGCTCCTGTCATGTCAAGTGACATACAAATGGTGTTGGGAGAGCTTTTCTTCAACAAATGCAGTTCTGCAGTTGGAAGGAAAAATGTTTTGATGCAGTATGTGTCTGATTTAAGCAGCTCTCAACTTGGTCATCTGGAAGTGCGTGTGGGAAACTGGGAGTTGTGTACGTAGTCTGCCTGCAGTTGGTGTCATGGTGATTGTTGGCTAACTAGGCTGTGCTTTTTCCAACAACCTTGATCAACTTGTATTTCATTAGCGCTTAGTGGGGGATGTTTTCATGTTTTATATTAGATCACAGTGATGTTACTTGAAGCAAAATGTCTAATTCACCCATCATGTTTTCAGCGCAGCAGTGGGCCTTTGGGAGGCTTGTATCTTGGACATGAGAAATCAGCATGCTGGAACTGATTGACTTGGACTGTTATGATACAGAAACTTCCACAGATCTTTCCTGCCGTATTAATTCAAAAGCAGAGCACAGCACATTCTGAAGAACTGTAAAATATTTAAATCTCTTCAGCATGTCAGAACTGGGCTTCTTTCAGTGAAGTAGCTTAGCCACAGGTACACGGCCTCTGGAACATCAAAAAGTGTGTCATTTTCTTTTGGGGAGAGTTCACATCAGTTTCACTTAGTTAATTGAGCCAGTGGGAGAGACACGTTCTTCTGCTCCAAAATCAGGAAGTTTTGACAGAGTTTGCATTTGGAAACTAATTTCAGCTTTACATAAAAATATGTAGTGTGCCAAAATAAAGGTTTCAGTCAAACAAGGTATGTCATTCGGTCTGAAACGCATTCACCTTGATTTGTCATTTGTAAAACACCCCAGAGCTTCCATTGATCGCAAAGTTAATTGGCAGGCACAGCTCTTACGCAAATTGTCACAGTAATTTTTAATGGAATGCGCAAGTTATATTTTTGGGTTTTCAGATGTGCTGCAGCCATTGGATGGCCCAAAGTTGGGAAGCTTCTTACCTGCCTTTTCATTGTGAATAGGCAGCACCAGCATTAAGGACTACAACAGGAAAAAACATTACTGTAGCTAAGAACTGGGATTGAAAATCCAAAAAATAGAGTATTATATCAGTAGGTACCTACACTCCTTGGCACACTCAGTGAAAGTGCCTGTTGGCTGTAACTTGCGAAACAAATGGTAGCTGAAACTCAAGGAAGATTTAAAGTAAAAAAATTAATTCTTTTTGAGACCCTTTTCATACTAAGACTAGGAGAAAAAAAAAGATTACTGCTGACCACTCAGCAGTCAGTACTACTCAATTTGGAGATAAGGATATTGATAAAATAATAGAACGTGAATGGAATGTCAATTTTTATTTTAACCTCTCATGGTGAAATAAAGAAGTATCAAATTCAAAAATAAAGAGGACTTCACAGTGCAGTATGTGTGCAAGCTCAGAAACACGAGCCTGTGAGAGAACACAGTCAAGAATTTAGAAAATAAAGAGTTTTATGGATGAATAACATCTACAATTACATTAAGGATAATTATTAAAAAATTGTTCTAAAGCGTTGTCATTTATAGCGTAAATTGGCTTTGATTGCCTAGGCAATGAAAATATTTTGTTTAGCTCCATGTGTTTCATGCATGTTCCAGGACTTCTGGACCTTCTGCTGCACTTCTGATATGTCTAACATGTTTAACTGAAGGACTGAATACTGGATCACATGACTCATGGGTCTGTTAATGACAATTGTTACAATCCCAAGATCCTAATTCTCGTTTGGCGTGACATAATGACTTAATAGTTTGAGTATCTGAAGAATTATCTGCTATTACAATCACATGACTAGGACAGTTTGAAATAGAAGTAACAAGAGAAACTCTAAGTTGTCTGTGTATTTTTTCTTGTTTTGAAAATGGATCAGTTAGATGACCTTTTAAAGTATATTGCTTTTGTGATTCTTTTAACTTCGAAAATTTAATGTAAGTACATTATCTGTGTGTGAGAGAGACTGAAATTATTACTTTCACGCCACAGGTCTCCAACATTGTCCTTTTTGTACAAAACACACAGAACAATTTAGCCCAAGCATATGCAGTATAAGCATATGTGCACACAGACACACATTTATTTGTTTTCCAATTTTTATATATGTATCCATGCATTTTTGTGCTTTGCCTGCGTTATCCCGTATGTTCCACTGAGCAGTATGTAATGTCTTCAAGATGTTCTTTCCAAAAATTTTAACAGCAGTAACAGAGCAGATATTCTTCTCTAAGTGAGTAGGAGACATGCTGATTTTCTGTACCAAAACCTTTGTATTTGTTCACTGTATATATGTGGATGAGTACTCAAAACCATTGCTGCTGTTAAATAAACACATGTACTGCCTCGTGTTTATGTTTGTTGCAGGCTGAAAAGGGGGGCTGTTTCCCACCGAAAGGGATGCGAAGAAATAGTGTGTCGGCTGGAAAAAGCAAACCCGCCAAACCACACACAAGAGAAACTTTTGATGCTTGTTAAGGGCTTATCAGCACGTTAACGAGCTTGTTAAGGCTTTAGTCGGGCAAAGGAAATGATAACACACAGACTACATCTATGAGAGATAGAAACAGAAAAAAAGTTTAATAGTAAAACGCCCCCAAAGCAACATGATTTTCGAAGTTAAACCGGACTGGAAAAGGGAGAGAAAGAGATAAAGGGAGGATAGATAAAAATCTATTTTAATGGAATCTATGTACGTAATGGAATGGAATCCAACACACAAAATCTCCCGATCGGAACGATCCCCACTTACAAACAAACTCCCCCCCCACAATGGCTCACCACCACGCCGGCAGGGGGGAGGGGGAAGGAAGAGTCCAGTCCGTAGTCCGTTCACCTGACGAAAATGCTCTCGATATAGGACCTTTCTCCTGAAGCACACC
>NW_010422728.1:0-2842 GCF_000710305.1 Buceros rhinoceros silvestris | reverse complement strand
GCCTGGTCACGTCCCAAGGGAATATCTTCAAATTCCCCTGCGCGTTGGTGTCTACTTCATCCGCTGCAGAGATAAGGGGTATCGCTGGGTCAATCCGTCACGGCAAAACAGTTCACATACCACCCTCGCCAGGAATCGGTAGAAACAGAGAAGGTCCTACCCATTTTGCAGAAGGAGTCTTTTACTGCTTCAGGGAAATCGCAGGTCATGGACGTGGCTTTCTCCCCTCAATAAAGGTTTCCAGTCCCGGGGCGTAAGATTCAAGAGTCCTATGTGGCATATTTGAGAAAGCCGCAGCACGGACAAGATAGAGAGGACAGTAGATAGAGCAGAGGGGAAAACAAGATGTCCCCGAATCTCTCAACACACCCCCTTTTATGAGTTCATTTGGAGAGGGGTGTCCTCCTTCCCGGAAGCTCGGAAAAACCACAGCTCTCTGGGAAGAAGAAAGCCAGACAACAGAAGAGCATCCGGTTCCTCCATGTTGGACCCAGGACAGTGTTGCAATTGACCAGATAATTGTACAGTGTAATTCTGTAATAGACTGAAGCAGTTAGTTGTCTCTCCCAGAAGGACAGTTGCAGAGAATGATATTTTTGGAGGTCCATTCAAGGCTAGCAGAACCCCTTTGCATAAAACCTAGAACGGTATTATGCTTCAGTGCTCTAATCCGATTCTCACTTGATGGCGAACTTAACTCTGCGGGTGGTTTTAGAAGATTGCTTGTAAAGACTTCAACAGAAGCAAGTACAGATTTTGTTTGACCTTTCAGTTATAAAATTAGCATTGGAAAAAACCAATATGCTAGGAAAAGCCTAGGTAACAGAAATAGAGAATGATTTATGATACAGTTGCGTATAAAATAGCTGTCTTCCTCAACATAAATGATTGCACTGCTTACAGTGGCTTGCATCTATTTGCAAGGCCTGGAGCAGCCATGAATGGGTAGATGTGTTGTCCCCCTTGCTGCTGGTGCTGAGCTTGCCTGCTGAGGTGCTTGGAGTCCTTGGGCTTTCCTGACCTCAACGAATACCAAATCTAAGGCCGTGAGTTTTTGCAAAGAAGCATACTGACACGGAGCTGGCTTCTGATTATCTGGTTCAGTAAGCATGTGCAAAACCGTATTAGAACTGTAAATGCAAATTCTGGATTTTGTTCCTTCCTTGCATTTCACATCTTTAGTTAGTTAGGTGCACAAAAAGACATTTTAATGAAAATATTTCAGGAGGAAATGCACGTACTCTTTGAAGCCATTAAAAGTGAATCCTTCAAGTGAGAACAAGTGTTTGTTTTCCTTTTCTGGTCCTTCCATTTTTTTTTCTTAGCATTCCTGTCTGAATGCTTAGTGTCTTGCTTATGTGCAAATAAATGGGTGCAGGCTTTTAATCTGCTGTGTGGTACTAATGATAATCATGTTTACTAGCTGGTGTTTGTAGCATGTGAAAGTGTGGGCCTGTCAAACCTACAAATTGACAGAAAGCTTTAAAGAGCAGTGTTCTATAATGCAAGCTAAATTAAAGCAGTGAGGATGAAAAATGAAAACACAACCCAGAAAATCCCACAGCCAACCACAATCAAATACGTGCTTGCTATCCCAAGTAAGGATGAGCGCATGAATTGAATAGTGTGTGCCTGCAGTTCAGGTGCTAGAGAAGTATGTTGAAGTGCTGATACTCATACAGTCTGTGCTTCACAGGTTTCAGCGGTATATGATGTCCTGTCTTGTATTGACATAAAAATCTCCGTATCTACACTAATGAACGTATTCCTCCTCCTCTGTTACCGTTGGGGAAGAACCACTGCTCGCTTGTGATCCTATTGTAATATTGTGAGTAACCTAGAGATGTCCAGGGTGGATGGTGGTACATCTTCCATGGCATGTGCCTAATATATTTAACTTGTAGTAGTAGCCTGCACAGTAGTTGTTCACAAAAGGGTTTCAGGGTTACGTTTGTTGACTAAGAAATGGATTAATTTTTAAGACTTGTGAAAAAAATCTAGACATTCCTATGGCAAAAAGCAGAGTGTGTTTTATCTTTGACGTGGTTTGGAGAATCTAGTGTTTTCTTTCAGCAGTATCAGAGTGATAAACAGGTAAAATGCTCAAAATACATACAAAATATGAGACAGTTGAAAGATGTTGTGTTTGTCACAATGAAACAAATATTTTTAAAGCTCTTCTGATACTAATTTGGGCAGTTGAAGTATATCCTAAATGAAGCATTCTTTTTCTGTTTTTTTGTCAGTTTTTGCAAGAACATAGAGAATATCTACAAAGTTTTTCTTAACTCTCCAGTGGTGTTTTACCACTGTGAATGGGAGACTGGTGTAGTTTAGGGAATATAGGAATGTATCCTCCTTAAGATGGAAGTACCTCTCCCTAGCTCAAATTTTTTCAGTCCTGGTAACTAGACAGGTCCACTGATGATTCAGATCTTACAGTTTTTGTTGTTTGTTTGTTTTTTAAATTTCCCTGTTCTCTTAAAGGATTTTGTTCCAGCTTTGCTTTACTTCTTTTCCCTAACAGGGAAGTGTAGTGGTTTTGGTATACCTAACCCTAACAATGTTTGATCCCATGGAAATGATTGTTCTCCATCCAAAAACTGACAAAGCAGTAGATGTTTCTGTCAGTGCCAACATCATCGAGCTCTGTAGAACATGACATTTTACACTGAGAAAAAGAGATGTATCTGTGACCGAGTATCCAGTGGTTGTAAAAGGCAGATAAGCATATATGATTTGGGATTTTGTTGAACTGTACACATACAGGAAAGGGTGCAGTTTGGGTATGCAAGAGATTAAATTTTTGTTTATAAATTACCTCCACCCCCCCCACCCCCCC
>NW_010422727.1:37980-43649 GCF_000710305.1 Buceros rhinoceros silvestris | reverse complement strand
AGGGCAGAGGACAAGGTGTGAGGGCAGGCACAGCCTCCTGTCCTTTTCTACAGGGACAGCCCCTCCTGCAGCAAACTCGGGCTGAAAGCTGGCCACGCTCAAAAGCACCTACAAGAACAAATTGGACAGCTGTGGGGAAAAACACATTTCACTGTGGATGCATCGCTATGAAAATAGCCTAACCTGCTGACTGGACAGCCTGCAAGCATCTAACTAACGCAGCAGGCTGAGCGCCAAAGGTATCGATTCGCCGTAGCACAATACATGCATGCAGCGACGGGCAGGGAAGGTGTACGTGAGAGGGAGAATTTGAGTCCCTTACTGCATCCACAGATAAGTTCAGGAGGAAGAAGTTTTAACACTATCTAGAAAGTTACTGAATAAGCAATTCAGATGCTTATCCATGTGCCTGTTGCAGCAGACTAAAAGGTTTGTGGTGAGGATCAGGGTTTGTCTGCTGGTTGGTGACGGAGACCCCAGTGGTGCTACTAGAGCACCTTGCTCTAGGGGTGGTTTCCAGTGGAAGGTCCATGCCAGACCATGCTGTCTGGCCACGAGTGGAGGGCATGTGGGCAGCCGAGGAGCAGCCTGTTGGGCAGCGTTGCTCAGAACAAGTTTTGAGCTTCACAAAACTCTGCCTCAGGCCCATGTTCAGAGCACCAGTCCCATGCTGGACTGAGCCCTGTGACCACGGGCCCCGCGATGGGGCTGGAGCAGCATGGACCCCGCAGAGTGGTAAGTCCCTTCATGATACCTGGACAGCCTTCCTCTTGTCACGTGCTACTGGCACGTGACTGCACTTGCAGGCTCCAGTGAGACACTATCCCCACTCCCCCCCCTTACAACTCATCAGTAACACTGCTTTGGCTGAGATGCAAAGGAACGGGGCTGTTGCAGTGCTGTACGGCAACACTGCTCAGAAAGCTCAGCTTCTGAGTGTCCTGATATGCATTTCCTCATGGTTTTAGGTGCAGATGCAGATGGTCTGGGGGAGTTTTCCTCAAGGCCACATGTGTCATCAGTCCTGTAAATGATTGCAGTGGCACCAGCTCCTGTCCTTGACTGTGCTTCTTTGTCAAGCGTGGTAGCGATAGCAATCACTCCAGTGTTTTGCAAACCTGCAGATCACTATTGCCAATCTTTGTATAAACAAGAACTAATTAATCTTCACCACATCTTTGTGAAGACGGCACGTATTATCATTTAATATCTTTCCTGTTTTACAAACACAAACTGAGATGGCAAAACAAAAAAATGGTTTGCTGAGGGCTAGGCAACATAAACACATTGTGGGCAGTAAATACAGTTTCGCTCAGTGGAGGAAGGCAGACTGTGAGATTCCCAGGCTTCGCCTTAATGCAGATAATGAAGAATAGCCATCCTAATAAATAGGAGGCTGTTCTATGAAATGGAGGCTTTCCGCTCTAGAACAGCAGCCAGAATATTTTACTAATTTTATTATGAAAGAAATACAAAGATGAAGGGCCCGAACTTGAAACAGAGCAGCAGCAGCACACATTTGGTTTTAGTTTTTAAAAGGACCATAGTTCCCATTTAGGCTTCAAAGTGGCTGCTCTGTCAAAAGTCCCACTGACATATTGAACCTCTTGACATTTTGATTTTTAATTTACCCTGAAATATTGCGGAGGGATCAGTTAAGTGCTGAACTTAATTTTTCTTTTAGTCTGCTGCCGTCGAATGGAGCAGAGCTATATCTTTAAAATCTGGCCCCATTTTGCGTGTAGTAGGGACATGGAAAATTGACTTTCTATGAGTGCAAAGACAAGAAAGGATGTAGAAAGCTTGCCGAAAAAGAATGGGAAATTGCCTGCTTTGCTGCAGCTTTGTCTCAGTGAGATGTTCCTTGTCTGCCGAAATAGTAGTTGTTTTCTACCCTCTTGTTCTGCATATTAGTAATTATACTGGCCATTTTAAGAAACTAGTTATGAGTGTGGATTACTTGCATATCTGGTCAAATGTTGACTAGTGATTTAGCATTCCCATGCCACATTCCCGCAAAGCACTTTAAACTGATTTCAGTACATGAGCCTGATCTTTTCAAAAATCTTAACTGAGCAAGAAGTAGCTGAAATTATTCTGAAAAAAAGCACTCAGGTGGCATGTCATTTCTTAGCTGTAAGATGTGAGAAGGGAAAAGGCAAGGCAGCAGTAAAAGCACGAGAAGAATTTCCTGGGAACGAGCTCAAGATGCATCCAAAGGGAAATCCCTTAGGGCCTCCAAGCTGGTAAATAACTAGCGTTAAACTGTCCTGAAGCTCTTCAGCTCACTTTTGTTCTTTTTTTTTTTTTTTCACTTTCTGTCTTTCTTATGGAGAATCCTCACATAGTGCAGTGCCCTGAATTTATTCGTTCTTTATTTGTTTTAATAGATGCCTTTCCCATATTTTTTCTTTAAATTCTGGGTACCAGTTGCAAGCATCCTGAAGTTTTCTCCTATTAAGCAATGTAGTTAAAGACTAGTCTGGGAAAGTCGCCTCTCTTCTGGATGGGCAGAGCACCCAGGCAACCAGCTCAAAGACAGATTTAGACATGAACAAATCAAGAATAAAAGCAGAGGTAAAAGGGTTTCCTTCCTCCTCCTGTGCCTATATTGGTCACACTGAAATGGCCCAAGTAAAGAATTTCTCTGGTGCCTAAAATTAGGAGGTGTAAGCATCAAAAGGCAGAGCATCATATACGACAGATAAACTTCCCCATGCTGCCATGTTTCGCTGCAGCCTGATCCAAGGAGGATGGGTACAGCCTTTGCTGTTGCAGCTGGCATGCAAAGAGCAGATTGTCATCACTCATCTAAGAGGAGAGTTTAAGCAGAGAGAAATTTGTTCCCTGATGAGCAAGCCAGAGGCAAAGCAAGACCCCATGCATGGTACTTGCAGTCGCTTGCTCTTTTATTTTTGAATGTGGGAGGGGAGGATTGCTGTGTGCTTAGGTGTTTCTGTGACATAGAAGATGGTGCCATGCTGGGGAATACCATTGTCCAAGAAATGAGGGGACTGGAAAATGCCTGAGGACATCAGTTGTTGGGATGAAGACTTAGGAAGATCATAAGGTTGAAGGAAATGATGATAGAAAGAGTAGACCTTAAGTGGCCTGGGTATCTCTTTGGCTTCTTCTACATAAATTTGTCAGCCCCCAGGAGGGGTGACTGACCAAATGCCCAGCAATTTAGCATAACAAGATCAGAAAGGACAAACGTGCACATGCCAGCAAAATGGGGCATAGTTTGTTCCCATGGGTGGGAGTCTGGGGGCAGGGAACCTACGTATGCCAAGGCATGAGATCAGAAGCAAAACCAGGGGAAGGCAGCGACACCTCACTCTGCTCAGAAAGCAAAGATACGATCTAGGGATTCCTCTCTATACAGTGATGTCTGCCCTGCAAGGGACACCGTACAGTTTACAGAACCAGAAGGAAGAGATTGTCAGCTGACCTGGAGGCATTTCATTGCTTCTGGAAGAAGCATACCAGTTAAAAGGGAATTTGCCCCCTTGAAAGGTAAGTGAAAGGCAGGGGCACACAGTTTGTAGACAGGCTGCCACTGGGGAGCGTGTGACGAAGCTGTTCGCCCAGGACAGGTCCATCATTAACCCAGAGGGGCCATCAAACCTGCCCTGGGAATTAGTTAAGGGAGACCTTCTCACAGAGAGAAACCCACTAGCTACCAAGGCAAGGGGCTGCCCTGGGGCTCCGAGCTGGTAGATACCTCCTCACCATGTAACTACTGGATGGGAGCATCAGAAATGCACAGCTGAAGAAGTAGAGTTTTCCTGGTTTCCTTTCCATTCATTTAGTTAAACAAGCGCCAGTTTGCAAGCAGGCCATTTTATTGAAGTTTAGGACAGATTTGTATTGATTTAAAGTCGGAATACCGACCAACTAAGTGAACCTGAAATAAACTAATTTTATGCCAAGTTAAGCCTGCACAAAAAAATCTTACAGTGGTTAAAATGAATTGGCATTTAAGCAAAGTAAACCTAATTTGATAAAACTTCAGTGAGAATGTGAGGCTACTCATACTGTGGTCCTGCGAGAGCATTTGAGAGAGTTATTCATATAATTCTTGTTGCTCAGAAAAAAAGCCTGGGTTTGAATCTATAGAGAAACATTACATAGAAAAGGGTTTATGAACAGATTCTTTTAAAAAAATACTGATTACATCTTAAAGGTCTAGTTCTAATTCTTTGACTAAAATAAATTTCTATTATAGTATAATTCACTATTCATAAAGAGCAAGGTAGCAGACAGTGTCTACAGCCAAGACAAAACTACAAGATGGCATGTAAAATAACTGTAATTAAACAATCAAGTGCAGCAATTAAACATGAATGATTCTTTATTAGGCTGAATGACGATGCCAAACAAGACTCCACAGGTGGTGAGTTTATTCCCCCCTGCTCATTGGTATTTTCATTAGCAGCTCTTGGCACAGCCTATGCAAATCTGTGCCTTTAAGAGCAAGGCCCTGTCTAGGTACCATTCAAATCAAGGAGGATATGCAAATATCGCGAAGGACAGGATTGAAGTACAACGTGGTGTTTGGGAGATAAATCGAAGAAATGCGCAGAGATTCAACAAAGCCAGTGTTCTGCACAGAGAATAATGAAATGCACCACTGTGGCATGGCAATAGGAAATGCTGGGAAGAGCAGCGTTCTCCTCTAGGATCTAGGTCACGTCAAAACACTAAGAGCAACACAAGACAGCAGCACTGCCCTTGGACAGTTGGCCAAGATGGGCTTTGCTGGGTGCCACAGCTGCAACCAGGCAACGGCACTTTGTGAAGCATGTGAACATTCCTTGCAGACGTTGCCATCTTGAAGCCAACTCCTCTGCTGGCAGCCAGAGGTGGCAAGTTTTTTGCAGCCATTGAGCCCCGCCACCCCATAGACATGCCAGGGAAGCATTGCTGCAGCTGCCAGGTTTGCCTGAGCTGGCATCCAATGTGGCCAGCAGGGCGCCTGGCTCCTCCTGGATCCACCTGCCACCCTGAGCCTCTTTGGGGCAGGGGCCTCCCGGGGCTTTTCCCACGTTACAAAGCTTTCCACATCACCTTCTGAAGCCAAGGTCAGCCTGAAGGCAGGGACTGGACTCCGCCGGCAAAGCAGGATCTGCCCTTGCGGGTTCACATAAAAACGACTCCTAGCTGAACAGCTGGCCAGTCAAACCCTGCATCAACCCGGGCTCAGGAGAAGCCTGGATTTGCATGCTGCCTGCTGGACAAAGTGCCCCAGCGATAAAACAGTTAATAGCAGAACGGTGGGAAAATCAGACAAGATAATTGTGCTAATTATGCTCCTCTCCTTCAGCAACAGAGGCAATGGCACACTGCGTTTTGTTCGGGGCACTTTTTTAAAAAAGATTAATTGGGAAGAGCTCACAGGAGAGCAACAAGGTTGAGAAAGGATTTGGAAAATAAGACCTGTGAGAGAAAGGAATGTTCAGACTGGAGAAGAGAGGGCTGAAGAGACACATAACTGTCTACAAGCATGCTAAGGAACATTATAAAGAGGATTGGGACCAATTCTCATTACTCAGTGAGGACAGAATGGGAAGTAATGTGTTTTAACACCAGTAGGCAAAAATTAGGTTAAATATTAGGGAAAACTCCTCAAGATCAAACACATCATGTACCAATCTGCCAAGGGACCC
>NW_010422727.1:35319-37870 GCF_000710305.1 Buceros rhinoceros silvestris | reverse complement strand
CCCCCCCTTGGCGTTGGCCACCACTAGAAAGATGCCAGAAGAGACTGGACACCAGTCCCCCAAAGGCAGCGGGGGAAACCAAACAATCCTCTAACAGCCAGACTAGAGATCGTGCCCGAACCACTCATCTACTCTCACCTGAAAGGACAAGACATCCCCGAAACACCAGATTACATGGGAGTGGGGGGGGTGGGGGGGTGGAGGATAGAAACTATTCAGGTAAGAGCATCTCAGCAATGGGGCAGAATTTTTGTCGCAGCAGAGTCAGTAATGATAGGATTGTCAAGACATTACCTCCTTTGTTCTCAACTGGGTTTTCTCAGTTGGGATGGAGAGAGACAGCCCTGCAGCTGGTCGTCCTCATGCCTGGCTGTGACATGCTTTTGGGACCTGCTGCCAGACTCAGGCAGTTCCTGGTCCTTCTGCCCTGTCTTCAGACGGCACAGGAAACAATATGGCTGCTATAAATCTCAAATTCCTCCCTGACATACCGGACAAGACTTGACCTCTGCCAGCTGTGGACAACAGAGAAGAAGCCTTGGGGCTGCAAAATAGATGGAGCAGGAGAAATCTGACCCCTCTGGAGCCAACACACAACGTGGAATGTTTCATCTTGACCATATCCAACATAGCAATACAATCCACAGGTTGGTGAATGCTCCCTGTTTATTGAAGCAAGTTATCACAAGATGCAGTTTGCTTCATATGGACGAATAAACCCCATCCTTTACCTTTTCTGTACTACTACTACAGTATTAGGAGAGCAACTTAGCAAAGGAAGGAGCTTGTGTACAGGACATGCAAGGAGCTCCTCATTCCTTCAGCCTGAGCTGGGGGTTAGGTCACCTGCGGTGCTTTTTCCTTTTCGGTGTCACATGTGCCTACGGTCCGCTGCAAACTGTTGTAGCTTAGTTAACAACAGCAGGTATGTCACCAGTGCATTTTCTGCTTCATTTCCCAGGGAAAAGACAGAATGACTTAACTTTCACCAATTCAGACACTGGTTTTGATTTTGCTTTTTAAAACCCTTTGGCCTTAGCTGAAATCTATGCTTTAAAAAGAAAAAAAAAAACAACAAAAAGAACCAAACAAAAAACCCTCTCCAACACTCAAGAAAAGCATGTTGCACTGTTTATATAGGCACTGCCAATTTTTCCTCAATGCACGAGGCTCAGGCTTGAATTGAACCTTGTTGAAGTCGGTGCGTGTCTTCTCCTTTCACTTACCCGGTCTTTGGTCAAAGGCACGGTTTCCCAGGGCTGACCTGGCTAGCAGGGACAGCAGTGGGTTTGGGGTCTGCGTGCAAATGGGCAGCCCCAGAGCTGGGCGCATTCGGGGTGTTAAAAGCAGGCAGCAGATTTCTGGTTAATGCACTTGGGAGACGCAGAGAAAGGATCCATCTTCTGGCACGGCACCACCAGCTGCCAGCCTGCAGTGAGACAGACTGGGCACATTCGGGGTGTTAAAAGCAGGCAGCAGATTTCTGGTTAATGCACTTGGGAGACGCAGAGAAAGGATCCATCTTCTGGCACGGCACCACCAGCTGCCAGCCTGCAGTGAGACAGAGCAACCGTCAGGTGAGGATCTAAATTCAGTGTTGTTGCTACCCTCAAGCAATCACGCATCATGACTCAACCCTAAATCAATGGAATGGTTTAAAACCCAGGAAATACAATAATAAAATGTGAGTTCTTTCGTTGACCTATTTATTTCAGAAATTCTGTGGGTAGCTGATGTCACGATTTGAAGAGTTTACATTTCCTGTCAAAGAAAGTAATGTTTATTTACTTAGGTAAGATGTGATTTAACAAACTCATTGCCTCCAGGAGTGGGATTTTTAATGAAGGCTCGAGATATGAGCCTATGGAAAAACTGCGAGAGTCGATCAAACTGCAGCTACAAATTTGTTTTGCTTCTGATAGGACAATATTTACCTGTCAGGGTAAGAGATCCAAAAGTCGGACTTTTCTTTGCATTTCTGCCCAACTCTGTATTTACAAAGCTTGATTTTGTGATATCCTGTCCAGGATCTAAATCAGGGAGCTCTCTCACACCGGTGATATATTTCCACAGAAGATGATTTAATCTTTTTTTTTTTTTTTTCCATTGATCTGGGACTTGAAACAGCTTTGGGGAGGGAGGCAGATAGGAAACAAGAGGGGATTTAAGCCTTTTGCTTCACCTTTAAAAGAGCATTGCTGTCCCTGGAGTAGGCCCACATTATTACTACAGCCACAGCCACATCATCAGAGCCACAGCGCTCGGAGTTGTAGATCATCAGTCTGCTGTCACAGCCGTGATGTATGATGGAAAAAGCCATCCATCTGCAAACACCGAGCACAAAGGGCTGTGGCTGCAAGGATGCAGCACGGCATGTGCAATATACACAGCAGCAAGCATTTTCCAAACAAAAAGGACGAAAACGTGGTAAATGGAGGTTCATCAGAAGGAGAGGGGAAGATATTCAAAGCCTCTCTCTCCCAGGTCTCCAGAACTGCAAAATGCAAGTATGTTCTCGGATCCAGAAATGACACCTATGGATTTATCTGTG
>NW_010422727.1:29461-35157 GCF_000710305.1 Buceros rhinoceros silvestris | reverse complement strand
CTTACATTTGATTTTCTCCTCCGTGTAAAACCTCCATCATATTTACAGCTGCTTTAGGATCTTTACAGACAAAGACATTTAAGGCTGTGAAATCTTGGGAGAAGGTGAAATGACATGGTGGATCAATCAGCTGATGCTTCTTCCCTGCACAGCAGGGGACTCCAGCAAACCTCTTGTATTTTATGCGGCGACTCAGCTCTGACTGAATTTTTCCTTTGGCACTATAAGAGCAGAAAGATATTAAAAAAAAAAAAAAAAAAAGGAAGAAATGAAAGAGACCAAGCAAGCAAGAGCTTATACCCAGGTTTCTCAACTAAAATGAACTGTTGGTTTTCCAGGAGAGAAGCCATTTATTGTCCTCCAAATATGAGTGCAGAGAAGGTTTACAGCTAAATAAAATAAAATAAAAATAATTTTTAAAAAAAAGTGTGTATTGGTCACAGAGCCACTCATGCAGATGCATCCTGGGTTGTTGATCATCCAAAATGGTTCTCCTGAATTTTTATCACCTGTCATTGCATGACAAGCAAAGCTGATGCTTACCAAAAGCAAACATTCAGGTAAGAGTTTTGTTTTTTCCCTCTCCATGCAAGAAGTGCCTCATCTGAAACATCAGAAGCCACAAAGAAGTGGGTGCCACTGTAAAGGTGAATGGGAGTGAGCAGCTCAGCCACTCTACCCTCTGAGCGGTGGCAGGGGAAACATTTAACTTTGAACAGCCACAACGCAATTTTCAAAACTTCTACCTCCATGTAACATAATACACTTGAAATGCCACGTTCTTACTCATTAATAGTAAATTATGGCACGTATATCCAGCAGTTCTTGAGAACATAAGTCGAGAGGCCTTTGTCAAACACATCCTCTGTTTTGGAGGGAATGTGGTAGGGCACCATGATTCTAAAGAGTATTTATTTCCTTACGTTTCACATACTTTTTAATGTCTTATTTTTGTTTAGGAAAAATGATGGATTTCTTATACTTTGCCACTAATATTACAATTTATTTAAAAATCTTTTTGTGTGGATTTGCCAAGAAAACATTTTAGAATCAATCTTTCACTTTTTTCGTTCATGCTTTCCTTTCAGTAAATACTTGAGCCAGTCACAGATTTTTGTTGCTAATAGTTTAAGGAACCCGTCTCTTTTTGCTTGAAGAATCACCACTTGCGATAATTACTGATCTTTTCATTTTTTCAGAACTTGTTTTGCAAAGCTAACACGCCTCTAAATCCACATGCCCAGCCCTTGAGCTTTCCTGTGCAGGTGATGAGCTTTGCTGAAGACAACGGTGATTTGGCTATTCCCCAAAACAGCTGCACAGAGAGGAGTCGACTCTGCCTTGACGAAGAACGGTGGAAGGAAGGGAGTTGCAGGACAACCAAGAAGGCATCCCAGGAGGACAGCCCAGCCAGATGAATCCTGGAGATCCTGGCTGTGAAGTATCACCACACTTCTGGAAGCACAGTGAGCTCCTTCCAGCCTTACACCAATAAACCAAATTCACTTGGGAACGCCTGGCACAGGAAAAACATCGGAGGGTATGAAAAAAAACCTGGCAGCTGAAGTGATATCAGATCTAAAATCATTATTCAGAGGACTACTAACGAACTCATTGGTACTGTCTAAAAGAAAGAAATCATCTACAGTAAAGCAGGCAGCACACTTTGCAGGGGAGGGATCCCAGGACAGCCGAGAACTTGCGCCGTGTGTGGCCATGGCTCAAGAGGGCTTTTCAGTTTTTCCGCTTGAAACTCTGCCCCATTTTCATTCTTCTTTTCCTTAAGCTACTTTATTCAGTGCCAACTCCTGAAAAGAAAACTGTGGGAGAAAAGCTCTCAAGGAAAGAATTATTTTTAGCTTATATAGCTAGGCCAGCACTTTACAAAGCCAACAAAGGCCTAGGTTGCGCTCTCCAGGACAGTCAAGCCATCATGGGCAGAGTTTTCTCATTTAATTCAGGAACTAAGTTTGGGCTTGCACACTTCCCCTGTCCAAGTGTGGGATGTCTCTAGTGATGCCTGAGGGGATGGGTCCCCTTTCTGACAGGCAACTGGAAGGAGAGGACAAAACTGCCAAAATCATTTTTGATTACCAAATTGCAATGGATGGCTGACATGCCGCCATTCCAACCCCTACGGCAAAAACTCCAAAATACCCTCGCTCCTGCCTCCTCGGCCCCTCAGGAGATGCTCCCGCTCCCCTGGGACTATTGAACTCATACATCAGTTAGTAGGTGTTGCCATCGTTTGCAGATCCTTGGGAAGGGCTGATAATTAGGAAGAGATTTCCAGAACAGGTTGCCACCCTAGACAACAGTATGGGAAGAGCAGGTAACTGGCTCATATGCAAAAATCCGACCAAAATCAATTTAATATGCAAGCATTAGAAAGGAAAGATAAAGCAGAAAGAAATAGTTTAAAATTAATGTTAACAAAAATTTTTAGACCCCCCTCCTCCTTTAAACCTTCCCCCTGTTAGGCTTAAATAGTGGCATAGATAATCAAATATCACAGGTAAGTCTTGTTAAATTACCTACTTCCCATTTGCGCTGCATCTTTGTGATTTATGTTGTTTAAATGGTGCCCACCTCTACTGTACTTGAGTTCTGTGATTTTGAGGCTTGAGCAACTCTAATTAAAGGGTCTTCTTCGGAGCAAGCATAGCACTATGCAGTGTAATGTGACATTCAGAATATATCAGCATCACTTTACACAGGAGTTCTGGTGATTTTCACTTGTGCGCTTCAGCCCTGTCATTTATCCCCAGTGAAGCTCATCCGCCTCAAACCACAGTGTCTCACCTAGTTCACGTGGTTTTCCCTATTTCTATAAACGTCTGTCATTTTAATCTTGTGTTTTACATGTTTAATTCTTAAAGGTAAAGACCTACTTTTTTTGAACACTAATGATTTTACTAGCCTATTGCCTAATGTAACCAGTCCTAAAACAGAGCAGCTAATCAAGACGAATGTGAGACACGAAGATGGAGGCAGCATCATCCATTCACACAGCAACGTATGCCTGCAATGGAAGAGATTTTTTATTTTTCTGTTAAATGGGATGCCAGCAGGAACAGAGACTGCTCTTTGATTCAGCAATAATGAGTGAATGTTGCACCCATGAAATTTACCTTTTGCCAGTGGTA
Organism: Buceros rhinoceros silvestris; assembly: GCF_000710305.1. Classification (NCBI taxonomy): domain Eukaryota; kingdom Metazoa; phylum Chordata; class Aves; order Bucerotiformes; family Bucerotidae; genus Buceros; species Buceros rhinoceros. Next base: position 32,011 of record NW_010422727.1, on the reverse strand, counting down.
TGAAAAAACAGAAAACTATTCTAAGTTCAGATTTAGGCTCCCCAAACACATACTAATTTCCAGAAGTTTGAGCACTGTGAAGCTCCTGTTGGTGTTAATGGAAATCTTGGCAATTTACTAAAAGATGTCATCCAACATGAAGGGTGAAAGCAGCACAGGTAAAATCACTACCTGTAAATATTCCTCCTAAGGATCTTCTTCTCCGAAGCATGTTAACCCATCTTCCTCTTCCCTTTTCCCCACTGCTAGTGAAATCAAAATTTCATCGTATTATGCCATATCAGCTTCATTTGGAAAGTTTCTGAAAATACGTACAAGGCTCCGTATCGAGGCAGAAGCAGATTTCTCTGTGCCAATGCCTACCATGTCAAACTATTATTTAGGCTTCCTGTTGGCTGATGCTGCTGGAGAAAACTGAGCTTTGACTTCAGAGGAGGCAGTGAAAGGTAATTTGGTCTGTGCATCATATCTCAGGAAGGAAGGAGGCTGCAGGTCTCATCTAACTCAGCCCTGTGAGGACCACGTACAAGGGCTGTGATGGTTCAGGCAGGGACCGTGAGGCACCAGCCTCACAAGGCCGGAAGTCACCTTCAGGCAATGGTTTCCTCCTCCCTTACTGTCAAGAAGCATAAAGGGTGGCTGCCATGTCGTCATCCAACATACTGCACAGCTTAGATGGATGCTGGTCGTTGTCCGCTGGTAGAGCTATAAAAAATGTGAGCATGCATGTACAGCCCCACTACACACACACACACACACACACACACACACACACACACACACACACACACACACACACACACACACACACACACACATATGGGTCCTGACGCTCCAGGCTAAAACTGAAACAGGTTGACAAGTTGTCAAGTTGTAGTTTTCTTTATTGGCTAGTTTGGTAGCGATAGCGGGTACTAATCTGTTCTAATCAGTATTCTTGCGAGGATTTTTCCAGCAATGAGAGCAGAGTTATGCCTCGGTAGTTTGAGCAGTCTGACTTTACTCCTTTTTTCTTGTACAGGGTGATGATGATTGCATCACGGAGATCTGATGGTAGTTCGCCTTGTTCCCAACAGCGCACAATTAACTCGTGAAATTTAGCATGGAGTGTTTGGCCTCCATGTTTCCAAATTTCAGGTGGGATTCCATCGACCTGAAACAACACCTCAGCCTTGGCCATATTGACCACCATCAGTGGTCCACCCTGGCCTCCAATCGGGACATTTGGAGACACACCATACATAACGCTGCTGCCTCCTTTGAGAGCACGTGTAGAATCAGTCTCGAGGAGAAAAGACAGCACAGAAAGAACTGTGCCTCGACTGTACCACCCAAGGAGACCTTCCGCTGTGCTCTTCGCAACCGGACTTGCCTATCCCGCATTGGCCTTTTCAGCCATCAGCGCGCTTGCAGTAAGCGTGGGGAAAGCCCTTCCCACATCTTCGTCTGCAAAGCCAAGCCATGATGATGAGTTTGGTAGCACAGATAGTGCTGGTATTTCTGATTTTTTCTGATAGTCCTTCTGATCTAAACCAGAAACACTACATGGCCTACCAGTGCCTAAGGACCATGACTGTGTGATTTACCCTGATAGCAAACATTATCATTTCATTTCTGTTTATTTGTGTACTACCAACCCCGAGTTCCACATTTTCTACAAAATTAATAATACAGGCTGTATCCAGATGGAATAGTTTGCACCCTGAAGATAGAAAACAAACCAACCTACAACTATAGCTGTTTGTATCCTATAATCAAGGTAGAATATTCTTTCCTGGCCACAGAAGCCCTACATAATTCCTAAGTCCTTTCAGACTGCTGCTAGCAGAGCCGTTCCTCAGCATCTCTCATACTGAAAGAAGGTCTTTCGCACATGGGTGGCCTTTAAAAAAACAGTGAAGCCTTGCCCAGCATCTCGTTAACTACATTGCTGCTATCCAAGCTATTACAGATCAGCCAGTCCAAGATGTCCTTCCCCTATCCAGAGGATGGGGAGGGGGTGGCTCCTATTTGTATAGTAGTGATTAACAGGGAGAAACCTGGGCTACCAGCACGAGTAGCTACCCATCCCTGAGATAAGAGAAATGGCTGTCCACTCTTTTCATCCATAAAGGAGGCACTTAAGCAATTTTTGGTACGTTTTTCCTTCATTTTTCAATGAGAAAAAGTAGTATTATTCTTCTATATAGAGCAGACAGTACATTTACAGACAGTAAAAGCAAGCACATCAGTTAACATTTGCAGGCCAAGTATGCAACTAGAGGAACAACAAATTATTTTTAAAGTTAAGGGACTAAAATGAAGCCCTCTTTCAGTTCCTGACGCTCTGATGACACTGGAAATGCAAAGCTATTCCCAAGTCTTACAGAGTTTTCCTTTGGTGACTCGAGTTTCTTTACTTTTGAGGAGCCCAGCCTCCTTGCTGGTGGGGTACAGATTGAGGAAACGCTCTGCTCAGGAGCTCAGGAGCATGTCCTCTTGGTAGCAATACACAGATACTTCATTCAAAGAGTGTCTCCAAATCCTGTGTGGGTGCCAGCCTAATTCTCT
>NW_010422727.1:10550-29348 GCF_000710305.1 Buceros rhinoceros silvestris | reverse complement strand
CGCCTCCCACACCGCAGCACTTTATATCATTTTTTCTGCCTCTCCGCCTCCCTTTTGTTAACTTATTATACAGGGACAGCAGCATGCAGCAGATGAAAATCATGGAAGCAAGGCTCATTGGGATTCTATGTCCTTTGAGTGGTACGTAAAAAAATGCTGTGTGAAATGTCATGAAAGTAGATTTTTTGAAGTTTTGACAGATGTGAGAAAAGGAGAAATGTTTGCCATTTGTCTTAATGACACTTTAGCAAGTTTGGAGAGCCAAGGGGGGAAAAAACCCAAACCACCGACCAAGAGTTCTGGAGGGATGTGAGCAGTTTCCAAAAGCGACTCTGGGGCTGAGAACAGCCCCACAGCGTATTAGCAGGCCTGGTCCTTCACATGGGCTGCCAAAAGAGGACAGCAAGTTGGGGAAAAGTAAGTGAAAATCATAGTTCTTCACGACTTTGGGTAAGAGCTGGCTACTCTATCCCTCCCCACAACGCTACAGCCCTTAGGAGTCCTCGAAGGCAGCCAGCAGTACAAACAGAAACATGCCAATATTATAGAAGCGTAAGAGAAAGCCTGTATGTGTAATCACTAACCCAGCCAAGACAATTATTGTTGGTGTTATAGCTAAACAAAATGTTCCTTGGGTAAAATCTAGTCCTGCAGCAGTCAGACACTAAGCTGCCACCAACCTGAAATTGTCTGATGGGGTTTTAAGTTTTGTTCGTTAGCTATAGAGGAGAAGAAAGGAGGAGTCATGGACATACCGATTTCTTTTGACTCCTGAGCTAGGGAGCTCACTCGCCCAGGTTCACAACTATGTGGCTTCAGCAGCTGCATCTTTTCTGCCCTTCAAGCTCTAAGTGCTCATTTCTCTTCACTGTGGGAAAGGACATTGCTGGCAAGAGTAGGTCTTCACTCTTTCAGCCAAACCTACTTGAGCTCAGCAACTGTGTTTCCCCAAAACAGGCTTTCCCCTCCAGCAAATATAACTCAGCTCTCCTCCAATAAATGATCTTGCTCCTTACAGCTTCAAGGCAAAACTGCCTTTTAAGCAGGAAAACCCACTGGTTTCAATTTGGTGCAAATCACCACGGACTATGTGAGCTACACTGCAAAGAGCCACCACACATGTTAACGGCTTCTGCAAAACACATCTTTCGTTAGAGACCGGTGGGAAAACGAACCCAGAGTAAGTGTTTGGTTAATAACTGTTATCTATTACCACTTGGGTGCCAACAGTGGTACAGCAGAGTTCGGTGGGCATCTGGGGCAAACATACCTCCCTCCAGTCTTTGAAAATAACCTGAATTTGAAAAAACAATTGTGTCATAGCATTACAGCAAGGGACACACAATGACAGCATCTGTCCTAATGGCAAGAAGTCCAAGTGAAAAACATATAGTTTCCAATATGACAAGCTCACCCAGAGCTTTTCAAGAAACTGCATGGCACCCTGGAAGAGCAGTAGAGGAGGTGGTCCAGTTGATGCAGGACTCTTTTTTCCACATGCAGAAAGTTTTGTGCAATCAATCTCAACTTCATGATGCAGCATTCATGAAGGCAAAATTTCTGGTGATAAACAATGCAATAGCACAGTAGCACATTTATTTGGATTAGAAATGAGAAATGTGCAATACCTTATCATGAGGAAATAGTTCTGGTTGAACTATTTGCAGCAGAGAATCAATTTGTTGAATTTAGTCCTTTTGCCTGTTTGTGAATTGTCCTGAAACAGATCACAATTTCCATGAATATGTCCACAGCTCAAAATTATCTGACATGCAATGCAAACATATTCCAGACTGAATTGCTGGTAAGCTGCTCACCGTGATTACTGCTTAGAGTATTTGATATTAAAAACCGAACTGTTTTTCCTTGGGCCCATAGCTCACCCGGTTTGTCTGTTCCCCAACCGGATAAGCATAGCTCTTTCAAGTACAGATATTTACTACAGGAGTTAATTGGTAGGACTTTCTCCTCTATCCTTCATTTGCCTCTATTTGCTCTACTTTCTAGACTATCCTCTCCAGAGGTGAAATTTCACAGCCTCTCACAGCAAAAAGTCATACTAGGTCAGGGCCGTCAGGTCGGTCTGGGATATTGGCTAGTGATATGACTCTAAGAGGAGAAAAAAAAAAAAAAAACAGAACACAAACCAAGTACCTCCTTTGTGCTTTTGTTTTGCTGCAAAGCCAATACCATATGGAGCTGGTGTGAAGTTTACATGATCAATGCTACATCTTTTGAATTCTGTGGATAAAATATCCACTTTTTAAGGTGTTTTCATAATGGTCTGAGAGCTGGAGAAAAGTGAGGAAGAAAATGTTTACTGCCATGTTGACTGCTTGGTTAGAAATGGCCAGCTGTCCAGCGGCATGTCTCTCACCGTGGTAGAAATGAGCTCCAGTATTCTGCTGCTCCGCTGTCTCTGCAGTGGCTGCAGTGTTATAGGTGGATCTTTCCAAGCCAGATAGCGGCAATGCCAACAGCAGCTTAGCCATACATCGCAGTAAGGACCTCAAAAAAAAAAAAAAAAAAAAAAAAAAAAAAAAAAAAAAAAAAAAAAAAAAAAAAAAAAAAAAAAAAAAAAAAAAAAAAGACTCCAAAACCCACTGGAGAATCAGGAAAAATTGGGGCTGTAGCCTGCCACCAGCCTGTAGGTACTGCCGTAATCAGTGCAACTGCACTGGCACAAACTCACCGGCTGAGAGGTCGGATCTGGTAGTGCAGCAGTGACTGCAGGATCAAAAGCTCTTGCTACAGGAAGCGGGGAAACACAGAGATAGCAATGGGCAGGGGTGCCTCCCTAGCCACCCCCCAAACACTTCCACGCGGCAGCTACTGGGCATTACAGTAACTGCTGACAGGAATGAGCTTAAATAATGCTCTCCAACAATACCATTTTCATCATCTGTGGACTCAGGAAAAATTTCTACACTGGCTTACACAGGTTGCGTTTTTATTTGCAGCGCTGTAAGCTTTGGATTATTATATTGAAAGGAAGGTGGCTGCATATAAAGCCAGCTCTGCAAAGCACTGAGAACAGGACAGGCTCTCGTTTCAGGAGAGTTATGGCTAAAATGCAGCTACCACAGAAAGAACCTGGAAACCCATCACACATGCTTAAACTTCTTTTCCAGTAAGTGTTACTAATTTCCTCACAGATTCCCCAGCAATGTTTTCAACTGAGGTAAATGAAAAAGAGCCAAATATCTAGATTTTTTTTTGCCTCCTTAACACTTAAATCTATTTTATAATTTCTTGTATGCAGAATAGCTGTTATTATGCAAATACTTGCATGGCAGATAAGCAAATCCAGGCCCCTGTGTGATTTTGAGAAGTCATCTATCTCCTAATCTATTTTACAGCGTGCAATTTTACCAGTTGCTTTTGCCTTTCTCAGGTTTCCCCTATTTTACAGAGAAGAACGTGTTATGGGGAAGCATGTTCGTTCTCAGCCCACAGCGTTACCTGGGCCTACAGCAGCCCTTCACAGCAGAAAAGTTTTTTTCTTAGTATTCCTGCAATAAAAGTCTACGTTCTCAAAAATGGCATGAATAGGAAGGCTTTTCCCCCGTATGAAGTGAATGATACCGAATTCCACCCTTCCGTGGGTGCAGTGATGTGAAAAATAGAAAACCTGTATCGCCTGACCCCATGGGTCCGTTTCACATCTGGAGAACCAAATGCAAATAAGACACGCCTGGGAATGAAAGCATATGCTGTTCAGAAGGGGGGTGGGGGGCTGAGGAAGACACCTTTTCTTACATTTGTTATTGCTCCTATATAGTTTTTTTAAAATAAATTCCTTAGTTGGAGCATAGGAAACAAAGAATGGACATGCTAAGGGCCAGCATCTCCCCACCCCTTGATAAAGTGTGCAGAACGGGGGAGCACAAAGTGGGATGCAGGGCACCCGCTTCCCCCCAGGGAGGGTGAGAGCACGAGTGTGCTGCTGGCACTGGCCAGGTACCCAGTGACCACAAAGGGTTCCAAACTAGCTACAGGGGACAGGAGAGGGATTTTCCCATGGGAACTGGGTACCATTTGGGGAAAGCCCAGCAACCCATGTGACTTTATGTCCATCTCTGAAGAGCCAAGCTGAGACCTGCATAGCACGGGCACATTGGTACCCTCTTCCTTCGGAGCAACCTGCTTCCTGCAGGGCTCTGCTAAGTCCTCTCTCACCAAGCCACCAATGCAGGAAACGGTGTTTGCTCTGGTGCTTGGTATATGCCACAGTTTAAACAGAATCTGCCTCCAATTTTAATGGCAGTTATGAACTACAAAGTACTTCAAGAGTTCATCGAGCCCATTTCCTTGATTTAAGACTGGATTACTTACAGTACCTTTCCTGCCAAAGCTAGAGCTTATCTCTTCAAGATCCTCAGCAATGGAGATTTGACAGCCTCGGCAGGCTGCTGCCTCACCATCGTTACCATTACAAAGTCTCTCCTCCACACCTGACGGATTGCTGTGATTGAAGACCACTGCTCCTCTCCTAGCCACCAGAGATGGAGGAGATTATTCCAACCTCCTCTGCAGTGGCCTTTCATCTCTGCAAAGACCAGCTTCACACCTTCTCTCATTCAGTCCTTTCTCGGTGGCACAATTCCTTCTTGCCTCACTCCATACAGGTAAGTGCGAGCAAACAAGATTACAGTTACAGAAACTGGGGAGAAGGCTTGTGCCTAAGTGGCACCACCCAAGAGAAATTCTAATATGCTATCTGGCATTTACACAGAAAGTTGTGCAACTATTTACCAAGCACTCAGTAAACATGCTTTTTGTCATGGCAACCTCTGTATCAAGCAGCCCACAATCGTAGACAGCTGTTTCAAATAAACAGGCAACAGACCTGAAATAGTTTCACACTACTGCCTTAATTATTAGCCCATTGATCTTCCATCATGTGTAATAGGAACCTTAGAGAGCACTTTTGGAGGAAAGAAACATGAATCTTAATCAGCCCAGATGAGAAAGGACACCATACACACACCAGGTTAGGAAAGGTATTGCAAAAAAGTGCCTCCTCACTGGAAAAGGGTATCTCAGTTATCTAGAAAATAGCTGTATCAGCCCAAATGCACAGAAAAAACAAAGCGTGACTGATGTGACTAAGAATGCAAGGTACCACCTGCTGTTACAACCTGCTACTACACGTGTTGCACATATGTACCAACAATGATGATAATTACGACATGCAATGCTGCTTCAATATCCAGGTCCTCATTTTGGGGAGATGACCCCTGCATATGGTTTCGGCCCGTGACTGCTAATGTCTGCAAACTGGTGACTCAGTCAGGTGAGTGTCAAACTCGGAAGGTGACACTTGCAGTCAGTAGGAGGGCAGGTATTAGTAGTACCAAATGGGACGGTAACTCCAAAATCCTCGTTGAAGCCTATTTATAAGTACGAGTCTAAACAGCCATAACTGAGTCTCAGTGGGAGCCTCTTGTGCATCCCTATGTGGTTTAAAGTTCTAGCATTTGTTACGGCTGCCTGTCTTTAAACTCAACCCCCAGAAGTTCACCTTTTTGTAGCTGGACACATCAGTTGTTGGTGGGGACAAAGACAACTCTGACTGTGGCAATATCTGCCCTCAAGTGCCACAATGTTGCCCAGCTTCAGATTTTTGGCACCCACTCCTTCAGTCTTAAGGTTTACCTATCTCTGGGCAGGCAATGTGTCTCAACAGAGCCATCTGAGCACAGAGCTCAATCTTTAAGGATGGTTTCTGAGCTTGTTTTAGCATTTCATTAAAAACCCAAGCCAGTGCTACAGTATTTTCTGTGTTGTGGTGCATGGTTGGCCTGTGCAGTACCGGTGGTGGGGAGACTTGCATGGTTTGCTAGTCACAAATCCCTTCTGCAGTATCTTTATGCAGTAACCTAACAGGAGGAGCACAAAAAAGATGGGATGGAAAGTTGTTTTTCCCAAAAGATTATTTGATCAGACTTGATTTTGTGAGCGAGAAGGAAGGAGTGACAGGACTTGTGCATGGCAGGAGTTGCGCTCCTTGCTGCCTGGGGAGAGCCTTGGCTACTGAGGGCAGGCTGTGCTCACATCAAAATGCAGGAAGACAATTTTTGCAAGCGACACCAAAGCCTGTATTTTTGTTGAGGTTGGGACACTCAAAATTCATCACAAGAACAGATTAAAAATTCATCTTAAAAAAAAAAAACAAAAAGCTTTATTTTTTTCATAATTAAGAAAACTTTCATTGGCGATATACATGAAATCGATAATCAGATGAAACGTGAACTGGTCAGTATAGTCGTGCAATATAACAAATGACCTTCATGAAAAACAAAGTGGATTCTGCTCCCAAAATGACAGGAGTTGGGGGTTTCACGTTGCAGTCGGTTAGTAGGGAAAAGCATGTCTTTCTTCATAGCTCAGCCCCAACATCATGAGAAGCCGCGCAAGCAAAATTAGTGGAAAAGGTCCCCTCTATTTGCCAGCACGCAGCAGGGCTGGGGGTTTCTCAGTCCCCCTCAAGCCAAATGGCTTGAGAAGAGAGATGGATGCAATGCGCTCAGCAGAATTGCAATATCCAAGCAAACCAAACCACAAGCGGACGGAGCCAACGCTTGGTGGTGGCAGGCACAAAGCCAGTGAGCTCACCTTGGCTTGCACAGTGCGAGGGACCTGGCCTCTGTCCAAAAGAAAAGTGACACTGCAGTCTAGGATTACGGTCCTGGGACAAGAGGGAAGGCTGCATCATTCCTCCAGGTTCCCTCGTTGTGCTCCTAACCCCCACACCCAGCTCCTTTAGCCACCTGCAGAAATTGAGATGGCCTCGTGAAGAGGCAGTATCCACCTTGGACTCAGTGCTGAAGCATCCTAAATGAGCTGGTCCTCACAGCGGTAAGCACCCCTCGAAGAGCTAACCTCCAAATTCTTCATTATAAAGCGTGTATTTGGCTGCTTCCTCTGGTTTTTGGGATTGCTTTCTTTCCCTTACACATGCATGCCTGCATGCACCCACCTTCAGTGTCTCGTATTGCAACAGCTTGCTTAAATCTCTTCCTGCAGAAACACAAGGTAAAGATGGCTCATGGCCAGTTCCCACCTGAGGTACCTTTCATTTCACCTCAATACGTACTCCAGACTTAACACTGTTCATACAGCAAATCTCCTCTTGATGAGCTTGACAAGAAGAGGGAGAAAAAGAGCAAGAGAAGTAAAACACTTCGGTTTCTGAATAGATTATGCGGAGAATAATGAAAGAACCACCCCAAAAATCTAACTTTCTAGGTGCAATAAGGTCTGCTGTGTGGAATTTGAGTGCTGAACTGCAAGATGACCCAAGCAAGGTCATCCCTGAAGGAAGGGAGCATCTGCAGAGCAGACACAGACAGGGCGAGGGAGCAAAGAAGTCACGCTGGTGGAAGAATTCAGGTTTTTATGGTTGGCAGATCCCACTACCTTATTTAGACCTAGTCGAAGAAAAACACAGGCGAATATCACCCATAACCGAGGTTCTGGTCAGCCTTTGCCTACCACCGTCAAGTACGCACTAACAAATGCAGAAAAAAGTCTGGCTCCCTCTGGACAAATGCAGATGAAGGACTAAATACCACGAGTGGCAAATTGTTGCACAAGTGCAGAATGCCTTTATCCCTTTCCACACCTCCCAAAAGCCGTTACAAGATCTTTTACCTTTCCTAGACCCTTCCACTGACACATGGATGCGGGTGGTGTTTGGCCTTGTATAAATAGACGACTGCAGAAGAGTAGCTCCAGACTACCTGCCTACCCGGCAGCAGGGTCCCCAGGGCCATACAGCCTCATAGTCCATCTGGGAGGCATTTCCTCTTCACAGCAGCATACGTGAAATGCAGATGACATGTCTGAATTACATCATGGCCAGCTGTGATAGTCTCTTACAGTCCCAGCGACAGGCGAATTATTTGTGCCTTCACACGATTACCCTTTTTTACTGCTAATTTTACCACCTGCTTAAGTCTTCTCTGCTCCATCTTTCCTTCCTGTCAACAAACAGTGTGCCTAGTTTTACTTTCTTACAGTTACTTTTAAAAAGCCAGCACAGTAATTCCTTTGAACAGCCAGACCATGTGGACTCATGTCTGAGAGTTTGAACAGCAGCTGTTGCAGAAAATAACCTATTCATTAGGCTTCCAAGGAGAGCCGATCAAATTACTCAGCACAAATAATTTGACAATTTCTCTTTGCAGATCATCTCAGGCAGGCCACTTTTCGCTAGTGCAAAACTAATTTATGTTTTGGGGTTTTTTTGCACAAAAAAAATTGTTAAGAGTTTTTGCTGTTTCTCTTGATGGTTGCTAGGAGCGTTCATTATTTGTGGGTCAGTATTTGTGCCAAGAGATTGACACATGCTATTGTTTCCATACTCTGCTGAGACGACCTACACTGCGAAACAGGCCTGAATAAAATTGCTGAAGCTTTGTCATTCCTCCGTAGGCACCATACTGAGAGGTGGACGTGGAGAAGCTGGCCCGGGGAATGTTAAGATATTGCATAGCTGTTTCTCCCCAACTCCCCACCATGGGGCAGGGGGGGAGAGCACTTGATGTTCTAAAAGAATCCCAAATTTAAACCTACCTGGGTTCTTTCCTTGAGCTGAGACAGAAAAACATACGTATAAAAGCTGGTATCTATTGGCTATTTAGCAAGTTTACATTCCATTTTGTCTTGTCACGCTGACACAAATTATTTGCTCTTGTGTCTGGATTGCTATTTGCAAAGGGTGTAGTGACTACCCTTAGTCTTTCTTATTTGATTAACTGTCTGAAAGCCATAGTTCTTTGGCGGTGGGTGGAAAGTTCCTTATCAAGTGGCCCAGAGCCTGTAAATAACAGAAATTTGCTTTTTCTGTGCATGATTGGGGTCCACAGACCTCCTGCATCTCGTGCCATGCTACCAAGCACGCTGGCAAGGTCCCAAAGGGGTCCCATGCTGAGCCCTGGGGGCTGCGGGCTCCCCATCCTTGCGGGCCAGGGCTTGGTGGGTGGTCTGGCAGCGGTGCGGCGCTCTCGCCCACGGCCAAATGCAGGCCCGGCCCCAGGGGCAGTAGCTCTGTTGCCCCTCAGCATGTTAATGCAAAGGGACAGGAGCAGCTATAGGCGGACACCATTGAATTTGCACTGCATCAACACCCAGCTCCCTCAGCCACAGACCTGCTTCTCGCCACCAAGTGTAGAGGGGGTCTCTGGGCCAGCAGGAGCCTCAGCCCTCACAGTGCCACCCTCCCGCGAGGGAGCCCTGGTTACAGCCCTCAGCTGGCTTTAAAGAAAAAAAAATATCCCTCCATGTGATGCAGCCTTCATGTCAGGCAGCAGCACGATGATTGATGACACAGCTGCTTCTGCAGCCCCCGTTGGAGATCTCTAATTTAATTAATGGCTTTCGGCATGTGTGTAACATAACTCCTGCAGCACCTCTGTGGCCCGGGGTACGTGGGGCCTGCGGGGTGGCTGCTCCCAGCACAGGCAGAGAAATGGGAAGGAGGGAAGACAGATGTGTATACACAAGGGGCAGATGCAATTGGGGCACCTCTTAGGCTGGCATTCCCTTTTGAGTAGGAGGGGCATGGGGAGCCTTCATTTGGTGAGCCTCCCTCGTTAGTCCAACAGCGGCAGCCTCCCCAGCTGCCATGCATCTGCCGCTTGACTTCCATGTCCTCAGGAAAGCTGCAGAGAAGGCAGGCAACACCCCACACACTACCTGACATCTCGCTCAGCTTTCTGCCTGCGATGCACAAGTGGAAACGCCTCGATCACCGAGCAAGGAGAGGTCTGGCAGGTGGGAAGGAGTCGTTTGTTTTCCCCTTGATTGGCAGCAAGGAGAGATCTTAAAGCATTAATTGTGTCTGTTCAGCCCAGATGTAAAAAAGAAAAAAAAATCTAAATGAAAGAAAAGCTTTCTGAAATCCGGGGGAACTCATAAAAACGTGGTAAAAGTTGTGAAATACTGCAGGATGGCTTTTCTATCACAGTGCCTGTGGTCCTTTCCAGGAGTACAGGATGTGGGGCCAGACCACAGAACAAGAAACTAGCTCAGAGAAAAGCTGGATAACATGACCCCCAACACCTCCCACCAAAAATCCATCCAAGTTTAGAGACTGAGCGTGCACCCAGAGGTCCCACGCCTAACTCAGCCATGTCTAAAGAAAAACAGTATTGCCAAAACACTGAATAAATTAGAACATTTGGGGAATAGCTGCCTTGGAAGAAGGAGTTGGGGGAGTTGTCTACAGGTCCCAGTTTAACGAAATTGAGGAGTTTCCCCTGTCTTCCCTACGTTTAAGTCCCATCACTGATGAAGGCTCCAGAGTAACCTCTGAGCTTCATAACATCTCCACTCCTCAACAAAACAACCAAGTTCAGCCTTCAGGAATCAAGCTGCTCTCTTCCAGACCGGAGTTCCCAGTCCAAAAAAGAGCCAACAGAGACGCTAGCATATTTTTGGTTTGCTGTTGAAAAGAAAAAGAACAAGGGCAAAGGAAAATACTCAGAGAACTTCGTTCAACTCCTAAAACGGTCCCTAGCTGAATGGTTTCGGGATAAAGGGTAAGCATTTTATTTTCTTCAGCATGCCTTGTAGCATTTGTCCATCACTTTTTTTGAGATGAGCCAGCCTCATTCAACTCCAATATTTACTGGTAAAAATATTCCTCTGCCTTGTTTTCCTGGAATATTTCACCCTGGCACTGCAGTCGGGCGTTTCTGAAGAGTATTTGCTTCTGCTCACCAGCCTCTTCAACTTTAGACCAGGTTTTAAAAATAGTAAGCTTCTACTTTTTTTTTCTTTTTTCTTTTTCCTTCCCTTGCTGTTTCCTTTTCATTACCAAAGTACAGCTAGAGAATGGGAGACAGAGATTCTCCTTTGTTTTGGACTTTCAGCTGGACCAAAGACTTGTGTGCTTCAGAAAGCTTTGCTGCTCTCCCAAAGGCCATCCTTCAGTTCTGTTATGCCTTGTTGCCTCGCCTCCCTACATGAGAGAAAAACCCCAACAATATCGTCTCCCTCGAGCGCTAAGAAAACAGGTAATGATGCATGGATGTGCAATGAAATTTCAGAAATGTGCACTGACTTTTTAGAAATATGCCAACTGTCAAATAAAAAAATAAAAATAAAAAATCAGACCTCGCCAATATTTAAACTGCAAAGACCTCGATAGCACCGTCTCTGAACTGCAGCCTCTGTTAGAGCACTGCAACTTGCCCAACATTTTTTGTTTAAGATTTACTCCCAGAATGTGACCTGGTGCTTGACCCAAAAGATGGTTTGCTTGTAATTATTAGTCTGTTGCAGCTGATCCATTGCCAGCAGCCCTCGAATATGTCATGTATAAAGTTTTTATAGGTTTTCCTATATGAAAAGCCTTAGAAAAAGATAACTTAGGTTGTATAATGACCTGGCCATATGTACAGAGATATCCATCATGAAGGACTCTGTATTTTGTACTTACATGAGGGAAAAGTGACGGTGGTGCCTTCTGCGCTAGGTACAGGAGCCAAGCTGTAGATGTAAATACACAGACGAGTCAATAGAAACATGCGTAAACTGTCTGTGTTGAGTCATACTGTTTTTCATTTTCCTATGGATACATATATTTATGGGTACCATATGCTGTGTACCCAAAGATTTACTATTAAGTGGATGTGCAAATGGCGATAGCTGTGCACCATCTCTAGTGGGCGTATATATACATATGTAAGCATGTAAATGGAAATATATAAATTTTATTTTTGCTTAAGCCTTCCTTTTTTACCATGCCCTACAGTTAGTTGTGGAAAGTAAATATGTATGCAAGTGCGTGTGATTAAACCTGGGGGTGTGTTTGTGTATTCCTACTTGCAGATGCACCAGCGTGCGTACGTGGCTGTCAGAGCAGGGTAGCAGACAATATACAATTACACAGCGTATGTGTTACAGCATGCATGTGTGTGCACGCACCTGGGTACAAACGCTGAGCCGTGCACGGCCCCGGTGACTGCTGTGCGGGCAAGCCGCAGGCAGCCAGTGGGCAGGGAACAGGCGAATAAACGCCAGCAGAGAGGCCGTCGGGGTAGATGCTGGTGGGTGGCGAGGCCAAGCCCGATGGCTGCATGGGCTTGCTCAGCTCCTAATTTACCCTGCTGGGCTGTGATTGAAAACAAATAGGACACGGATCACTGCAGAAAGGCTTGAACCGCAGGGGATGTGGCTGGCCGTACACCGGCGTGCTGAGCAGCATCTGGGCGTCAGCCTAAACCCAGGCCAGGGGGCTGCAGCCCCACACGTGGCCATCCTTCCTATCGTCCATTTTACGGCTTATTTTAACCACTTAATCAAATTGCACTCCTCTGCTTTTCACTGAAGGTAGCTCAAATCACATTTGGACAAAGCAATTTTGAATCATATTTTACTGATAAGGGAAAAATTTAATGCTCATCAGTGCCTTAGAGAAATCCTATAGAAATAGGCTTAGAAATAATCACATGCATGCCACGCATTTTTGGCTTTCTTTCACAAGGCTTTTCAAACTAGAGCTATTTACATTAACTAGGCTTTGCACTTCCACAGAATTACAGGTTACAGGCTCAGCTCTGTGCAGGGGGCTGGGTACCCTGTGGCTGTAAAACACGGGTGTGCCCAGCAGCCCATCCACTCCCCTCGCACGGGCATCCTAGCTGTGCAAACCCGATCTTCCCAGCATCGCCATGCCACTGCTGGGCGCATTGCTCAACCAGACACCATGACCCCGACACTGAACTTAACAGCACCATCAGGGGACACTGCCGAAGGGCTGATGAGTACAGTACCCAGGCACTGGTGCCAGAGCCCAGAGGTGGGGCGGTAGCACCACTGCTGTCCCTCTGACTTGGAGGATGGCACCAAGCACGGTGCTGCTCCATTGGAGAGTCGGGCCTGAGGGGTAGGCTCTGACCTCGCCTACCTTCACGCTCAACATGCGATAACTCATGAAAACTTGGTATTTTTTTCCCCCAGACTCTCTAGAAAATAAATCAGAAGCCCAAGCCTCCTGCTTTTCAGATTTGTGGTTTCCCTCCTCCTCCACACTTAATGAAAATCTCTTCTTTGCAATGTTCAGTCGGCATTTGTGAAAATTGCATCACCAGGAATGGCTAAAAGCCCAGCTTCTCCTCGTGTAACGCACTCACACTGGCAAAGGACTGCTGAAGGGCTCAGAGGGAGGGATACCCAATAGGAAGGGGAAAGAGACCCTGTGAATTTCCTTTATTAGAAGATGAGACAGAGAAGATGCATTATGTCTTCTCTGAAGCTGCTGGAGAATTGTTTTCCTATAAAATATTCAAAAAGTTTTCTATGTGGCCTTCAATCAGTCTTTCAGAAAAAAATCATGAGTATTATTTAGCTTGTTTTAGAAATATTTTAAGAATTTCAAAGTAACCCCGGGTTATAGGCATAGTATACTTACTGCTTTTACATATGCTATAAAAGCAAAAATATTTTACATGTCTTATTCAAATCTATAAAATATCATTACAGAAAATTGTTACTTTTATTACTCAAGCTGAACTTTTATGAATAGCTACTCCGTTAGATTTATACACTGACTTTTTGGAGTTAGAAATGACACTGTAAAGCACAGGAATAGCTGAGATATTTATTTTAAAGGCTGCATTACAAATAATTTTCTGATAACAATTCTTTTTCTGCTCAGATTATTACTTTATTACTCCCCAATGTTTTTTCCTCAAATTGCAAGGTGTAAATCCAGCACTTACAGTGAGAGATCTTGGAGGAACCGAATGCTCTTTCCAGAGTCTCTAGAGTTTATTTCCCTGTTTGTTCCCACGTCTGGAAGATGATTGCCACCCAACAGATGCTGTCCCACGCTGGACTCAAGGACACGGTCCATGAGGGCAAGGCCCAGGACACACTAATTCAAGTTGTGATCTGCTGTCTAAGCTGAGAAGCAGAGCCACAGCTCAGAGTATTTGCAGGTGGCTGGAAACCGTTTTGATTTGAGTACGCACCCAGAAGTCTGTATAGTTCAGTGTGTATAGGCTCACGGTCTTGCACACACAGGTAGGGCTCACGTTATTCTCTCTGGGGTATCCCACGTAAAGAAATGTATGTACAGCACACAAAGGCAACTCCAGGAGGTCCCAAAAGCATCAGCAAAACACCTGCACCTGCACTGTCCTCTGGGATGTCCATGTCCCCTCAGTCCAAACCGCTCTCCATCTGCCCTTACTGCCTGAATTACTCAACTTCCATACAAATATAACTTCCAGGTCCAAAAGACAAGGGATGTCTTAACAAAACTGGGAAGCTTTACATCCTGCAAATGCCGCTTCCCTATCACGGTGTGAAACCATGACAGTACATCGCAGTCCAACATGCACCGTCACTGCCACACCAGCACAATGTGTTGCAACAGTCACCGCCACTTGCATGCTCTGGGGCAAACAGGAGAAGGACCTTCTGGATATCCCGGCTACCGCAGGAATTTCCACAATCCCGCTAGCCAAGGGAATATGCTGGTCTTTGAAAACAGATGGTGAGCTCATGCAGCAGGTTTCCCTATGTAAGGGATTCCTATTTATTCTCCCGAAGCCTTTGGTGCTGCTGCTGCCAGAGATGATGCTCTGGACTAGAAGGACAGCTGGTGGTGCTTCTGCGTCCCTTCGTTATCCCCTCCTTTATCGCCTCTGTTTCTGCATTCAGGCCCTAATTTTCTAAGATACCTAGGGATGGAAACTGCAAGGCTAGAAACAGTGTTTCAGCCAGCTCTGAAATATTGTGAGGCTTTACCTGGCAGGTGCCCGTGGCCACCCTCCCACCCATGCTTGCCCTAGCCATACCCAGGGTGCTTGAGCTGCACAGCAGGTACCCATGGTTCCAGCAGCCAGAACAAGACCCACAACCTGTCATAATTCACCCTGAAAAGCTAACAAGCAGAGAACAGCTACACTAAATGCCTGGATGAAAGCAGGAAGGTCTCTTGATATGTTCAGTCCTCGAAAGAAGAGAATATTTGTACTGCGTTTTGAGCTACTGAGCTAATGACAGAAAACTTTTCCATTGAGATGAAAAAAAAAAAAAAGACTGTAGCCTCTAATGCTCCTATCCTCTATGCTTCAGCTTCGGGCATCCTATTCCTCTGGCTGTCACTTTTATATATGCATATATAAAAAGTGTGATAGCCTGCCACTTTCTACATATAAAAATTTTATAGTGGGCACCAATGGCTACCACTATATTTTAGTGCACAAAAACAATTTCCATGAAGTCACTGCCTTGATTTTGCCTTCTCATAGTTTCCCAGAATATTACATTTAGGGATCAAGACGTTGATACTTGTTCCCTGCTTGAAAGTTAAGGGACAGAGGAGAGTGCTTTCTTCAAAGCAAAATTATTTCAGCTTTCTTTTTCCAAACGTGATTGGAAGAGGTTTTTCCCTCCAATATTTTTAAGGAGTGTTTGATATTCTTACAGACAGCTACTATATTTTGTTGGGTTGGGGTTTTCTTGATCTTCAAACAAAGTAGATTTGATTTGTAGGGATACCACAGGTTAAACCTGCATACTGAGGATACACCAAGGAGTTTTCTTCATCTGTTCTTGAGCAAGCATCTCTAAGAGCACTACACCACATTCAGGTAGGAACTAGAGCCATACGAAACGATTACAAGCTCAGAAAGCCTACAGCAAAGGGCTTGTAAGGCCTCTCAGTCAAGCACTACTGGGGTCTCCGCCCCTTTCTTTTGTTTCATTAGCAGCAACAGAATTAACAGAAGGTTTTGTTGAAATCTAAAGAGAGGATGGAGGGAGCGCCAAAGAAAAGCCACCCATGACTGCTTCAGTAGCACTCCTCTGCTATTTTAGGATCAGATTTATTTCTAGGTAGGAAGTGCACTGGGTACGCTGGCGTGGAAGATGAGCCCACTGTATGCTCATAACCTACTTATGACTGCTTATCTATTAATGACTAAGGCCTTGGGAAGTCAGGTTTAAAACAAAAACAAAATTGATAGCTAGAAGAAATGAAAAAAGAAAGTGAATTTTCAAAAGCACTTAGCATCGACTTCTAATGAGCACATTGATTTCCAACACCATTTCCAGAGAAATAGCTCCAATATATGAAATAGGCCATAAATATAGTGAAGATCTAATACTAAATCATAAGCACCTCATACCCCAGTCTTTAGAACAACGCTGAAGCATGTGACTAAGTATTTGGAGGACCTTCTTTTTTAGGACTCAGCTTGAGGCACTTTGCGTTTTCACAAGCTGCGCATAATTTGGCAGCTAAGGCAGCCAGAAATGCCGGCTCCTAAAAGTTTGCAGTCACTTCAGAAAAATGCTGGAGTTCAAACAAAACTGCCTGAGAAGGCTGGACATCCTAGATGGCAAAAGGCAGGAAGATAAAAATTCCGCTCAACAGCAACATGCAGAAAACAAAGTAAGTAATGAAATAATTTTAAAAGGTCAGCGGTGTAGGAAACAGACATTGAAAAGGAGAAAAAAAAAATCTAAATAAATGCAAATCCATTCAGTCTTACCTCCTACAAGACATTAAATATTTTCCAGCAGCTCAGCAAGAGCTGCTGTGTGTACTTGGGCTCTGAGGAACATTTCTGCCCACTCGCACGGCAGCCACTACAGAATGGCAAATGACCCCAAGCCAGGGGTTTCTGAAAGGCAGCATCTTGCTGACCTCTCACAGTGCCACCAACCACTGCTTTTTTGTCCCCAGCTAAACTGGGGTGGTGATTTAGGTTTGTTGTTTGGGTTTGTTTTTTTTTTTTCCCAGTGTCCTTTGGCTCTGAAATTAGTTTCTTTGGGATTTGAAAGCACCAAGGTGCACTGACCTCTAGCTTGCACTCTCCAGTCAGGCTGTTTTCATGGTGTGTTGCCAAGGTGATGCAGAAAAAGGTTCAGGATGGCCAAGGGTGAGGGGTTTGGGCTTATTTTAGGGAGGAAGGAATTGTGTCAATTGGATGGGTTTGTGTGTTCAGGGTATTATCTTAATTTTATATACTTAAGGCATCTATTAAGGCACTCTGAACCATCAAGACTGCGCTTAAAGCACTGACCTAAGCCTATGTCATTGAGGAGAGTAGATAAAAATAAAGGCGGTTGTCAGAGTTTGCCATTCATAGAGGTTATGTGCGGGGACTGGGCACACGGTACACAGTGCAGATGAGCCACTCCAAAATTCACCTTCTCCAGCATCCACATTCCCAGCTCAGGCTGCAATGCTGGCCAATTCACTCTGGCTTCTGCAAGTGTCTCCTTTGTGCCTGCAGGTACTGATGGATGAAACATTTATAATTACTGGAAAATAAATAAATATATGTCATTTTTCTAACCTTTTTGTTCAGCATTATCAGGCTTCACTTTACAGCTGGAATAGGTAGTTTACCTCTTTTCCTTGCTTCGCACCACTTTATTTGGGTATCAAGAGAAATGTAGAGCAAACAGTGGAAGACATGGGAATTTGGGAGGGCTGCACAATAGAGGATGCTGATAATCAAGCCAGAGGGCTACGCCTGCTTTCTACCTTCAGAGTGCCCAAAGTATCTGCTCAGCTGGCTGGTTTCTCTTGGGGGGGAAAAAGGTCCCTTTTTGTGGCTGGGGCTGGACCCTCTCTTGTGAAACCTCTGCAAACAGCCCTGGCCCATGCGCCTATGCTTGCGGAAAAATTGCCTCAGGAAAATTGGAAAAAGAATGGATGTTTTCTGTCTTTTTAGGCAGATTGAAAGATAAATCAAAAACAAACAAACAAACAGCAAGCAAACCCATAGCAGCAGCTGTGCCAAACAGCTCTCTCTGTCTTCACCTGTAAGAGCAGATCTAAGCGTGGTCCTCCATGGGCAAAGCGGGGTGCCACCACCAAGCTGGACACCCTGCTGGACTGAGGTGTACAGATCTCATCCATATGTGCTTCAGAGGCCTGCAGGGGAGCCTATGGAAGAAATCTGGGTGGGGCAGAGAAAAGGGGACCAGGTAACAAGTCATGCTGTGATTTCAGCTCTTGCCCATGAAAAATGAGCCTGAGAATCTAATTTTTGGTGTTACTTTGCAACGCTTTGGTAAAATATTGCTTTCCTTGATGAAAACAAGCAGCCTGTCTGGATTGGCAGCGGCAACCTTGTGCCTTGCAGATTTACATGGATGCGATCAGCTCAGCACAAGCACAGCGGGATCAGCCATGGGGAAAGGTGCCTGCGCGCCGCCTTTGCAACCAAAGCAGCTTGTGGCAGGTTAATTTTTAGCCACAGTGTGTACTCTCACACTGGGCATACAGTGCCCTTCCCTGCTCTACTACCATCCTCTGCAAGCAAACGTACCCTGGGCCAAACTCTTCCCCAACAAGTGAAGTTGCACCAGGGTGGAGCAGGACCCAGCCATGGAAAGGCTGATTTAAGAGGATGCTGAAGCAGGATGCAGCATGTTAAAACAGGAAAAGTAGGGCTATGGGGACCAGAAGCTGGGAAAGAAGGGTGCAACAGCTTTATCGAGGCCATGTCAGTGGGAAAGAGGAGCATAAACAGCCGCGGAGGAAAATGAAGGCAGAGCATTTAAAGCCAGAGTGTATTTTCAAGGCAGAGCGAGAGACATCTACCGGTCCCTGCATCCCTGCTGCCAGGGTCCCCTCCCACTAATTACGGCAAGGTTTCCTCTCCTTTCAGCTGACAGCCAGGGAGCGTAATTAGAGTCTAATAAAACCCCGAAAAGTCACGAATGCAAAAAAAGCGGGCTAAACAATAAACACTGCGGGCTGAGGCGGGGCGGGAGCATGTCGGCTGGGTGATGCCTCGGCTAAACGGTGCGCGCCTT
>NW_010422727.1:3528-10461 GCF_000710305.1 Buceros rhinoceros silvestris | reverse complement strand
GCGGCAGCCCGGGGTGGGCCGGCGGCCCGCCGCAGACAGACAGCTCGAATTAATCCCAGGAGGCACGCGTGACAGGCGAGCCAGGCAGACAATTAGAGTGAAGGAGGAAATTGGAAATGGCAAAGGTGTGAACATATGTCAAATTACAACTAAATGATAAATTACAATTCTGTCATTGAAATAAGCGGTAATTAAGAAAGATTTCAGCTAGCCCTCTTGGAGGAAAAAGAGGAGGAAGAGGAGAAAGCAGATTTTTCTCTTCCTCCCTCCCCCCCTTTTTTTTAAATAATATATTTGGGATGTATTGGGTGTATTGTTTCCATCCATCGCATACACTGGGGCTGGTTCATCCTGTTTCTTTCTGACTGCGTTCACGTACTTAAAATATAATACCTTTCTTCCTGTTCCCCCTCCCCCTTCCCCCTCCCCCCGCCTGTCAGAGTGACGGTGTCAGAAATGAGCAGGGAGCTGATAGCAGCCGATAAAAACCCACAAGGAGGGATTAAAAAAAAAAAAAAGTCCACCCCAACGCCCCCCGGTCTGTTTAAGCCACCGCCCTCTAATTATTTAAACAAGCCCGGCGCAGCACAGCTGACAATTAGGAAACCCTGCTGGCTGGCTCGGGGGATTCATGCGAACACTCCTCATCATCACTGGCTCCACGTCCTTCCCATTTCTGCAGCCGCGACGGATGCAGGCAAGCAGGGCTGCCTGCCCGCAGCCTGCTCAGCTGTGATTCAAACCAGCTGAGCATCACCGCTTTGGAAGGTGGCAGCCCAACCCAACCCAATCCGGGGCTGCCGTACACGGGGCCCCTCCAGCCCCACGGCACATCCATGGCAAGGTTTTTTTGGGACATGGGACTTCTCCAGTACATGACTGCTATTTCCCAGCCAGAGCTACCTGTAGAGAGCTTGTGTCAGTAGTTGACAGCGCTTCTCCCCACATCAGGGAAAAGCGTGCCTGGATAATGGTGAATGTTTAGCTTTGTGGTAGCACATTTGTCATGTGAAATTAAAATAATATTGTGTAAACAGCACCTCTCGGCCAAAGATCCGGAGGTGCTGTGTAAATACAAATGAGGTGTGGGGGGGTTAATTATCCACCACATGCACAGGTAGACTTTGTACCTCAACATAATCTGTTTATACATAAAACAGTTATTGCAGAAACTTATCTATTGACAATAACTGTTTAAAATCCACTAAAGCCGGTTTAGTGTGCAAATCAATACTAAATCTCTAGAAGGCGATCAGCTCTCTTTGTGTTTCATTATGTCTATTAGGTTTAATTAATCTGCAAATGGAGTGACATAAAGATCTCTAAAAAAAACCCAAGATAGGCTAATTACAGGTCAAAGGCTTTTTATGTGCATCCTTAGAATTTCTTAGGTATATGTCCTTTATAGACAGATGGGTAAGGGATGGCCTATAGACACATTTATGTCCTGGCTTTGAAATGTTTTTGTGGCAGACCTCTGCACTTAAACAGGAGGAGGGGAGGGATAAAATACTTCAAAGAGTTAAATGCATCAGTGTGCTTCCCTGACAGCAAGGTTGGTGCTAGTGACCATCATCAGGGGATAAATCATTTTACAGCCACTGCAGCCAGAAAGAGAAGTTCAGATCCTGGAGAGCTTAATTAGGAAGCATGTTAAAAGTGAAAGGGTGAGAGCCATGTTAATTATGCGGGGTTCCTCTTGGAGCAAACCCAGGCAGCAACTGTGCTGTAAGGCTAACGCAGCATCATGTTATCCCCTGAATTAATCAACCGGCATTACTGGTATGACACAATTGCTTATAGAAAAACGCCGTCCAAAGGCAATTGCAGATTGCAGGTAGAAGCTTGGCTTTGATTGTACTTGATCACTGTGATGTAACCACATGTTTTTGCACAGCTTCGTGCTCTGAATGGTATTTCAGACACCAAATGGGGTGTTATAAGAGTCCTCCACTCTTGCCATGGATATGCAGCCCAAGGATTATGACCAGACCCTGGGAACTGTTAAGAGGTTTCTTCCACCCTTAGGAAGGTCCGAAGAATTGAAGCCCTGCTCGTGGTTACCACATCTGAGACAGCTTTTGATATGAAGCCCCGATGGCTTTACAGGTGAGCAGCCCAATAAATTTGTCAGCTTTGTCCTCTTGTCAAGAGCTTATATCTTGCTAAAATTGTAATTGTGAGGTACATACATGTAACCGCTAGAGTTTCTGCTTTAAAATTAACAGTGATGATGATAATAATAACAGCAATAACAATGAAGTTTAGCTTGAGTAATCCATCATTGATGGTAATTGGGATCATGGTGAAATTTCTAGCTGTGAAGACATAGCTGCTGCTCTCTGAAGCTGTTCAACTCCCTGCTTCACCCCTCTCATATAACCATCACCCTCAAGACATCCTGGATTTCTGGAAATCTCTTTGTCAGGATTTCAGATGTCTGCTCCCAAACATGTGTGACCCGCTGGCAATTTTTCCTTTGGGAAGCCAACCAGCAGACTACCGCGAGAGGGTACAGACTGGTTTCTAAACAGGAGTCTTCTCTGGGGTTTGAAGCCATTCAGTTTCCCCTTACAGATGCTTCCTTGTTCATACACCATCTTAGGCAGCAAGAGGAGAGCTTTGAATACAGAGGTTTTTCCTCTAATGGTGGAGTACCCCATACCAGCACCCATAAAAGTCCTAGACAGTATATCTGTGCGCTGTCAAATATTTTCTACCGACAAAGACCTCAGTGATATGTTTGTCCTACATACTCTTGGTTCAGGCAAGGAAAACCCTATAATTTTTTTTACCCTTCTGTCACACTTGTCCCACAAAAACCTTGCCTTATTAGTATTACTTACTACTCAAAAATTTTCACAAATCAGTTTTCAGCTGTGATATTTGTCTATCAAGATCTGAGGTGCAATCAATAAGGTTTTAACAAGCAGTCCTTATAAATGATGTATTAGAGTAGTTCGCAAAGAAAGTCTGAAACACTTCATCCTTTCCATAATGTTGAGTGTAAAAGAAATTAGAGAAACCAGTGGTATTGGCAGAAAAATTGTTGATTTGACTGGTTGCCTTAGGTTAGTGTTTGGTGCGGTTTCGGTAGTGGGGGACGGGGCTGCTGGCATGCCCCCAGTAGGAAGATTCCCGAAAAGCTCCCGCAGCTCCAAGTCTGCCCTGCCTCTGGCCAAGGCTGAGCCAATCAGTGCCTCTGCAAATGAATAAACGTATTTAAGAGGGGAAACATGCTTGGCAAGAGCCTTTGTTTTGGGAGCTCTCTTTTGTTTTGCAGTCGGTAGGTCAGAGGGAGAGACAACTATGTAGGAACGACCATGAGGTCACCCAGGCTAGTGTGGGGACACACGCCAGAGCAGCCGTTTCCCTTTGGGCCCCGGCGAGATGGCAGGCTGAGTCCTTGCAATCCTCGGAGATCACGAGTGGAGAGAAGGTCTCTTTGCAACCCATGGAGAAGCCCACACTGGAGCAGGGAGTTGACCCTGAAAAAGGCTGTGACTCTGAGGAAGACCCACATGGCGGCGGTTTGTCAAAGTGCTGCTGGCAGAAGACCCCCATGCTAGCTAGAGGAGATCATGGAGGACTCGCTCCTGTGCCACAAGGTAGAACTGTGAGGAGCGTTTCCCTCGAAGACGAGCAAGTGACAGAAGCAGCATGCAGCAAACTGGGACTGAGAGCAACCCCCCATCCTCTGCGCTCCCTGCACCAAGTGGGGGGGAAGGAGGCAGCAAAGCTGGGTGAGGGAAGAAGGGAGGGGTGGGGGGAAAGATGTATTTAAGATCCTGTTGTTTCTCTCACTGTTCTACTCTTATTGGATTGGCAAATTAGTAATGATTTTGTTATTTAAATTAAATTGATGTAGTTTCCCCAAGTTGAGTCTTTTTTTTGCACGTGACCATAATTGGTGAGCGTCCTTTTTCTTGACCCTTAAGCCATTTGGAGTGAGAGAGCGGCTGCGTGGTGCTGGTTGCCGGTTGGGTCTAAACCATGACACTGATGATCGTGCCATGCTCTCTTGCTCTCTCTTTCCCCATCCGCTGAGCCGTGTATGCCCAAAGGGTAGGAAGATCAGCTTGTTCTTAGGTTGCAAAAATACCACTTGTAAATTGCCTTACAGCTGATGCCATTTCCAAGCTTTTCTCTTGCCTTATCCTTTAAAGGTCTCAAAATACAAAATTCTGTCAAGATATCTCAACCCACTAGGAGTGCCTGGATTAGGTGCCAGGAAAGGACCTCTGAGGACATTTCTACAAGAACCAAATTCTCACGATGCGTCGCTGCCTTAACGCCACCATTTGGTATTGCATCACCGATCCTGAGACAAAAAAATAAAAATCCACCTCTGCCTTTGTCTGCCTGCTGTTTGACATGGGGGGAAGAATAGGAGGCAGGGAGCATCTTATACATGAACCGGTCTGCCACACGTATTAGGATGCATCAGCAGCGGCTGTCATTAGCCACTCCAAACACCGAGTTATGGCAAGGAAAGCAAAGCTTGTGTGCACAGTGAGGGGAAAAACAGCATTTAAAGCCAGGAATACATCTGGCACTGATAGTACTCTGAAATCATTTCACGTGAGAATGTCACCCATTACATGGATGCGTCGAGGATGTTGTTCAACACTTCTGCAGCCATAGGTCTACAACCGGGTGTAATTATAGACGTGGAAAAAGGATTTGCAGAAAAGATGCCCTGTGACAAATATGAGACAAACATTAAGCAATTGAGGCTGTTCCTCGTAGAGTCAAATCAAAAAGGATAAGAGCAATGCACTAATAATTCAGGCTATTTTGAGAATCTCCGAAGATATATTCCAAAATTAACTGCATATAAAGTAGAAAAAGTAAAGGAAACTGAACGACAGGCAGAACAACTGTAGTTTATACAATTTTCTTTTCATGGCTTAAAAAAAACCCCAACATTTTCTCATTGTAAATAGTTTATCTTGACAATCTGGGGCACAATTTATGGAGATTTTCTACCCTGACAAGAGCCCAGATCACAGCCGTTTTTAGCATTTTAGAAAACCAAGTTTTGCTTCCATTTGAGATTAAAAGAACATATAAGTAGTAGGTTTATTGCTGCTACTCCCATTAAATCACGTTCTAATAAGAAGCAGCTGAGTGCAACAAACAAAGCAGCTTCGGACAACTACAACCTCCTTCACCCTGCACTGCTTTTAGAGATTGGAAACAGGCGGGAGCACATCAAGATTGCAAATGTCAGGCACCGCCTATATGTTTGAATTAATAAAAAAGACTAACTTGGAATATTGTTTTATGGATTCATTTCCTCCCTGTCCTTCCCCCATCCCTCCGCACCTTCAGGAAACCTCCTGTGACAGCAGCCGCTTAACTTTTACCATGCCTTTCCAGTCAAGCTCTTCTGGCCCTGACTCAGATAGCTGGCTGCTGCTGCTGCAAATTGATTTATCTCCCCACTGGGGTTGCAGATGGTGACCAAAACACCAGAGTAATTTAGGATTCGTGGTCACCTGCACAATCTGATTCCCCCTCCCCCCCCCCCCCCCCCCCCCATCTTTTTATTTTCAAAGCCTATAGACATTTCACAAGCCAAAGTAATGCTTCAGCCTATCTTCTTCCCACCAGTGTTCTTTGAACTTCATTTCATAACCATAATGCTATGGTAGCAAAAACATCTGAAAAGGATACGGCAATTCAGAGCAAATTAAAAAAGCATGTCCCAGAGTCTACACGAAAATTTAAAGTCAGCAAATGAGTACGGAGAAGCCAGCACACAAATCACAGTCCTGATTCAGCATGTATTTGGCAGGTATCCTGACATGCCCCACAAGCCCAGAATGAAATAAGATAGGGGGGGAAAGCTGAAGGAGGAGATAAGCGGGAGCTGTGCTGCTTGGGGAGGAAGCAAGAGCATCTTCCCTCATCTTTTTAGAGGGAGGGAGGGCACTGCAGACCAGCTGTGGACCCTTAATATGTCCATCAACAACAGCATCTGCAAAGTTCACCAGTGACAGCAGCTCCAGTCCTGCTCTTCCCTCACAGCCCGTACTGAGCTCTACAACCAGGAATCCAAAGCTGATGTGCAGAGCCTGAAGACTCCCTTAGGCAGCTGCATCAGAACCAGGCGGTGGGCAAAAGTGATAGGAGGCTCCATGGGGCTCCCACCGCGGCCCCGAGCTCTTTGCTCCAGCCCTGGGAGCTTGTTCTCAGACCTCTTCTCCCCAGGTTGGGTCCCTCAGGATAGGACTGCATACAGAGCTCAGCACAGGGGAGGGGGCTCTTCAGCCTGCAGGTATGACACCAACACCAACGCCCAAGGGGTGATGAAAGCATCCAGAGTATAGGGCTCATCCATGACTCTGCTGCTTCCCAAACTCGCAGGCAAAAGGGACTATCATTACCCACTCTTAACAAGGCCCTTAATGATGATCCTGTCGCACAGTGACTGGCGCATTACTGAGAGGTGCATGTAAGAACGGATATCCAGAGCTGCTTATAAATCGGTGACCTATTCTAACTCATACTTGCTGAGGACCTGACCCAAAATATTTATTCCCTTGTGAAAAACAGACACTCCATGTCTCCTAATGGTCTCCAGCGTTCCCAGCTGACCCAGTTTGGAGCATGAGCTACACTCAGCCCTATTTCAGCACTGAACTAGTTCCATCAGAAATGGTTTCCTGCTACCAAATGACATGCTATGAAATGTTACTTTTTTTTTTTTTTTGAGGGAGTGTGAGAGAGAGAGAAAGCAAGTGGAACTAATCAGAAAACATATACTGGGTAAACCAAAATGGGCATTACGTAACATCAATAAAGTTCCTAATTAATTCAGATTCATTCAGATTTTACAGTCCTCTCCAGAATCAACGTTTCTTTTCAGATGGAGGGCAGAAAGCTATAAGATAATACAAAAATACATGTAACTGCAGCTTCGGAGCA
>NW_010422727.1:0-3375 GCF_000710305.1 Buceros rhinoceros silvestris | reverse complement strand
GAAGAGCAGAATAGCGTCTAGAGTGATAGATGCAGGGTACAGCAAAATAGGTCAGTAAAGGGAAATATGTGTAATGAATTATATAAAGCTGTACATATAAAAATGAATGTATTGATGAAAAGTGATTTTAAAATGAAGGCTCAGATACAAATCATTACTCCCATGGCCAAGACTAATATGTATTCTGCTATAATAAGCGATGTCATTACAAGTGAATAACAATGCTGTAATGGGCGAGGAGCGTTGCTGGGGGAGGGGACTGATTATCAAGCAGTTAGGAAACCTTTTCTCAATTATTTGTGTAATTTTAGATGCCTCAGGTGCTAGCCGGGGCTGTTTCCAAAAGACATTGGTGATGCCAAGGAACACGAGGAGGAAATTCAAGGTCTGGAGCAGTGATGGGGATGCATTGGGTGAGCTTGTGAGCAGTGATGGGGCTTCTGCATTGGGTGAGCTTGGAAAGCAAAATAAATCACTCTGCTCTTTGCCGGGTGACCAGAAAGGACTACTGAGCGCTTGAGGACAGAGCGCGCAGGCCAATCTCTGGCTGCATCCCCCGCTGCATCCCCAGTGGGCTCACCCCTTGTATGTGCTGCCAAGGGCCAGCTTGCCTGCCACAACCACCTCCTCCGCTTTTCGCACCTCTAATGCATGCCCCGCAGGCAGGCATCGCACAGGAGCCCTCCCGCTTCCCCGCCTTCACGCCATCTCCACACAGGAGTGACAGGGCCTGATATGTGCTGTCTCGACGAATCGGTGTCTCCAGGGCCATGAGGGAATGGATGTGTAATGCTGCACTGATACCAGCTGAGCAATATAATGCGGTGCCGTTAGGAGCATTACTCATAGCTGATGAACACATACCTTTTCCAGTGAAACACATACATTCCAGAAAGAAATGCATAGATCATTTGCTGGAGCACATTTATTATAGCGAAATGTGTACCTCAACTAATGAAACGCATAGATCATATTGTAAAATGATTATGCTCATACTTAGCAGGCTCAACCATTTATTTATTTTTTAACCAACTTATTTTGATTAGGAGGCTGAATGCAGCCCTCCCCTTCCCAGGGATTCGCAGTCCAAACCGCACTCTTTCTTCAAAAGTGTATTTATTTTCCCGTGATACAAGGCCAGGTTCCCATCCCAAGCTTGCCAAGAACAAATTAGCAGGGAGCCCTGTCTTACAGGAGTTGAGCATCCGAGTTGAAGCCGGTTTTGCTATTGAAGATGGATTTTGCTACTGCGTATTAGCGGATGCTGCAGCTGGTACGCTCGCTAATTAAAAATGATGTCTATGTACTACAAAACATTTTAGGCAGTCTCCCTTAAATGTTAGCTTTGCTGCCCACCTGAGACATCTTCTGCATCCTTATTAGCGTCTTCAGCCAGAAATAGGTTGAGTCAGTGCCCCTTCAGGGTCAGCCATAAACCAGCCGTTCCCAGTACATAAATTCAGTTGGCTCCAGCTCATGCTTGCCCTGAGGAATGAAATGGGTCAAATGCTTTGTTTACGACTAAGGAATCCCCTACTACACACACGCCAACCATAACCCCAGCTCAGCAATGCTGGGAACGAGTGTAAATCCTGTAGCTTTGCTACAGCACCAACATTATTCACACACTGGCTGACTGGGGAAAAAAACCAACACCCTGACTCGTTCCGTTACGTGGGATCCCAGCAGCAGGCGAAGGACAGCGGCCTCTTTCATGACTGCTTGTTTGATTAATGACCAAGCTGTATTTCAAAAAAACAAATGAAGAGCCTATATTTTATTGGACTGGCCTTTCTTCTGCTGAATTGTATCTGTTTGAGCAACCAGTCTAGAGAAGGAGGTTAAAAAGGAAATTACTTTTGGGAGTGAGCAAGGAAGGGAAAATAGACCAACAAAAGCAAAAAGGGGCAGAAGATCAGGTACAAAAATGACTGCACTCAATATCCCTTTCCCCTCTTTTTCCTCCTGAACTCCATGGGCTTTCCACTGTGGAGCGTATCGATTTGAATTTTTTTCATGCTAACTTTTAATTGCCTAGCTGCGGCTGCAAGGCAGCACCTTGCTGAGCCCATTTCCAGCCACCATCCCGAGCGCCCCACCAGCCCCAGCACCCTGTGCTCTCCATCAATAGGAAATCAAGCGGCTGCTCACTGAATAACTCTTCCTACTTTTCGCACTTAGCAGTGAGGCTTTTTCAGCTTGCTCGTGTGTCACCAACCTTTGGAGCAGCTTCGCCGTCCAACTATCAGCCCTGCTGGAGACTTTTTATCTTCCTTACAAACTTATCTTTCGAACATGCTTTTTAATGTGTAATCGTTGTTTGCTTCGGCAGGGGAGGCTTCCTTGGGGCTTATTGTGCTTAACTGGCCCTATTGTTGTGAGCCTTTCTGATACAAGACGATGTTGCAAAAATACATGCGGGTCAGGCTGGATATTTGCGTTTGCATTTCACGGAGATAACGGCATTTTCCTTAAGTTATACGACTCCCATTTCATTATTCCATGAACCTCTAGGTGAACCTTGGGCTTCACTGTATAATTTATGGTCCCTGATACAATCCAACAGTGTAATCTCATGATTTATGTGCTTCATTTATAATTTGATCATTTCGGTATAATACATGTTTTCCTAGATGATTTATGTACTTTCTCCCGGGACGTATGTGTTTCGTGCCATGATATACGTATTCATCAGCCACACGTTATGCCCCCGATGGCACTTTCCTAGGGAGGAAGGTGGGACATTCCAGCCCGAAGCCAAGTCCCGAGGTTAATTGCAATCAATTCACCTTCCATGCAATTACACTTTCATCTGCACACGCCTGTGAAGTGAGCATGCTTAACACCGTATCAGCGGGAAAGAAAATGTGCCTCTTTTCCCCTTAGAGCCAATAAAGCCAGCCGTGGCATAGGATTACAGGGGGGCAGCAGGGACAGGTTAGCCCTCCTTTCTAACATTTCCGTTGGGAAGGTGCTGAGAATAATTAATTATCTCCCCATTGTGCTGATTAATGCAGGTCTCATTTCAGCATGTTGACAGAAGAATATCCCGAACGCTGACAAGGCAGCAGCAGCCTGCTCTCATTTCAGGAGAGCATCC
This sequence comes from Buceros rhinoceros silvestris, assembly GCF_000710305.1. NCBI lineage: Eukaryota > Metazoa > Chordata > Aves > Bucerotiformes > Bucerotidae > Buceros > Buceros rhinoceros. Next base: position 275 of record NW_010422727.1, on the reverse strand, counting down.
TTGTGCAGCATAAAGCCTGCAGGGAAAACTTCAGGAAAACAAAATCACCCCTTTCCTAATTTCCCCTTGCTCCAAAAAGAGGGCAGAAGGAGCTCTGGGGACCACCCCGTCTGCTCACTTGGTGGGATCAGCTGTGCCCAAGCTCTTCCCCTCGGCAGCCAGCCCACCAGCCCCACAAGTCACATACTTTCTTCTAGTGCTTTGCACCTTTGCTGCCCATCTCCCTCATGTCCAGCCTCCTGGTCCCTTCCTGCCATGCAGCCACAGCTCTTGGT
>NW_010422726.1:94961-102452 GCF_000710305.1 Buceros rhinoceros silvestris | reverse complement strand
AAAATTAAATAATTGTAACATTTAAATTATTTAAATTAAAATGTCAGATCTTTTTTCCAGGCTAAAAAGGCAAGTATTCAAAGGCCAGTCCTGTTCAAATTGCCACAGGAAATGCATAACTGCACCCACAGGCATTTTATAAACATCCATTATGAAAGTTTCAAAGAAGAAAAAGTAAAATCTGCTGACATTTTTGGACAATATAGTAAGAAATACATCAGTGGCCTCTTCTAGTTTCAGAAATATGATTTTTTGAAAAACTGTTCCCTGAAATAATTTATCTAATTTCAATAATATTCTAAAGACATGTTTGCTTCATGATGTAAGTATTTATTATTTTTACTTATTTTTTATATGTAAGAAATTAATTAAATGAAATTACAAGATCAAAGAGAAGAGTGACTGAAAAAGTGCAAGTGAGATAGAGAAAGAAGGAAGAGAAAAGTGCTAGGAAGGAAAAACTGGAACATACATGGCACATTGGTGAGATGAAAGTAAAGTGATTCTGCAGGCATTTCACATGACATAAAAAGGCAATCCTAAAATAAGAAAATGTATTATTTTTCACAAATAGAAAAAAACCCAGTGAAATGACCAGGGATGGTTGAAAGGTGAAACTAGAAATATTCGAACTGGAAGTAAGTTACAGTATTTTGACTGTGACTGTAATTTTGACTGTGACCACTCACTGGGCTGTGATTGGTCCCTCAATTTTTTTTGGTAGATTGTTATCTTCCATTTTTAAAACAAAATGGATTCTTTTGAAGTATAACATATTCTTGGTCCCCATTAGGATCAAATTTTACTTTTCTATGTGAATCAGAAGTCAGTGTAGATTATCACAGTGTCCCCTTATGGGAATTATATTTCTTAAAGCTTCTTACAAAATAATATAAATGGTGAAGTAAAGACAGAGGAAACTCTACTTAAATACCTAATAGATAATTATGGCTCTTTAAAAGGAAAAGATGTCATGTTTTAAAGGAACGGATTTTACATCAACATAGAAATGATAGTAAAAATACACACAATATACTATAGTTAGTACAGCTTAAATTTGACTGCTTGTCAAGTATTTTGAGGAGAGGAAAGTCTGATTTGCCATTAGATTCACAAATACATAGTTAAATTTTAAATACCTTTCCTACCACTATGGATATTCTACAGTCTGATAACAACAGCCACCAAGCTCCATTTCTTTCAGCCATTTAATGTACCTAATTTGGACAGTATTCTCAAATGCTACATTTTAACACAGCCACGAGTGCAGCTCATACTGTGGTTCAGTGCAGCTATGCAAATTTTACATTGCATCTAAGTCACATCCAGCCCTGTCCGACTATGGGCAGCAGAAATGCAGCTGTCAGGTGAGGCAGAGCTGATGTCTACTTCCACCATTCTGCCTCCCTTAACTCAGCTGTTTTGGTATTGCTTGAAAAGAAGATGGATTTAGGATGAATTTTCAAAGCTTTTTTTTTTTAATAAAACTAATATTTCTTTCTGTGAGAGTTTTTTGGTTTGGTTTTTTTCCCCCACATGGCTTGCATAAAGCAGGTTTGAAAACATTTGGTGTAAGTCTGAGAGTAATGATAACGAGGGATTTGAGACAGTAGCAGCTCCAGGTATCAGTGGGTACGAAGGTCTCAGTCATTAAGGACCATGACTAAACAAACACGCTGGGATATGATTGCTTTATTGCTCTTTGCTCATTTTATGTCATTTTATTGCCTTACTAATGGCTATAGGATTAGGTGTGTAAGGGAGTTCTGAAAATGTAGAACTAAAAGTGATATATAAAAAAAGTGTGCTCTTTCCATAGAGATTCCAACTTTTCCTCGTCATGGATGATGGAGAGACTAATTTACCTTGAAGAGACAAGCAAGGGTGGGGAGCGAGGGAGAGGGGACTTAAAGAACAGATCCATTTCTAGGCTTCATAGTCACTTTAGTGCACCTGATGATTTTTAAGTGCGTTTATAGTGGCCCCAGTGGGAGAGGCTGTGTCATTACAAGTGGTGCTTTTTTTCTCCACAGCTGGCCACATGGTATGTTTCTGATCCAGGGTGAAAATATGCAGGTAAAAATTAATTATATCCATATTTAACTATTGAATAAACCACTCTCATTTCATATATTGCCAGAATCAATCTGGTGTCCTGGTGTAGCAGTATCACTTACTAGAACAGAAAGTGCTGGGGGGCTAATAATTTTACTGCTTTCTATTTTGCATGCACTGCAGTTTACAAGATCAATAAAGAATGTAGTGCCTCAGCAGACCTACAATTTAGACTATAAGAATTTTTGTTCTTGACTAAAGTCCTGTTGTATCTAAATAAGTGGAACTAGTTTCATCCCTGGTATCTAGAAGTGATTTTCTGTGTTGTCAGTTTCTTTCAAGGAAAAGAATGATGTATCGCCCATAAGGTTTCTGGTAGAGTAAAAAGCAAAACAAAGAATGCTGTCTTGGCAGAAGCCAGTAGATATTTTTTTTTTTTAATGGGAAAACCTAAAAATGACCTGCTTTTATTTGGATCTTAATAGCACATAGTTAAATTTGGGATGCAGAAATAAAATTGTCTTTCAGAACTTTATGAGAGGACAGTGTATATTTTGTTTGTATTTAAGAATTGCTTATAAATGTACAAACTACGCATGTATAACAAAGTATAGATTTAATAGGTAGCATTGATATAAATATTTATTTTTTAAAAAAGGTAATGACGGCCCAACTAAAGCTTAACATTTAAAAGTGCTGTTCACCCAAGGAAAGTCAGAGAGTCTGCAAGAGCTGTAAAGTAGTTCTCAAGGTTACTACAAAATGTTCCTTTGTTTCCTTCATACCTTCATCCTCCTTGAAACCCTCTCCACATAGTCAAATTAAACTTATTTTTCTACTACAAGTCCTATTTTACTATGTAGTTTACCCAGTACCTAAACAATAGAGTGATCTAAAAGAGCAGGGAATATTTTATTCAGATGATTTTATGTCAACAGTTCCACAGCCTTAAAAACCATTTTGTCCTTTATTCTCTAAATGTAATCCTCCCAGGTAGTATTTCAAGACATAGTATAAATTCTATGCTTTTTATTCTACAAGTGGAAGAAAATTCTGGCATCAGCATTGATGATTTAAGCATTTTCTTGAAGTTTCTCTAATATTCAGAAATGCCTTTGTACCTTGAGTGAAAGCACTGTATTCTCAGCCTTTATAATCCAAATATGAATTTTCTTTAGGAGTATAGATTGTTTGCATTGCAGATAGCTTGGCATTTATTTTACTCTTATTGGCTAGAGGTATTACCTAGAGGTGAGGATGGAAACACAGCCTAGGGATTCAACCTCCCCTCATCTGTATATGCAGAACTGAAGCTTCTGTACTCTTGCTTTCTTTTTTGAATGTTAGTAAAGTTTTGCTTCATGCTTTGCTAACCTCTTTACTTGCTAGAGACTATACCATTAGCTGTCCTCTTTCGACATGTCACTCTCTCTGAGAATGATGACCATTTGGAGACCCAGCTGTTGGAAAGGTCATGTGCTCCTGAAAGCCACATAAATACCTATGAAATTGGAGACGGTGGTGGAAGGTATTCCCACTCCAAAAATTTTTGCTAAGTGATATCATTATGTTGTTAACCCAAGACTGTATGTGCTCCTTATTAGGAAATTGCTCCCTCGTCATATCTTATTACGTTCTCCAGTTGTCCAGGTTTTCCAGTTTCCTTCTGGGACAGATGAACAGAAGACCTGTGAACCACTAGTTTCTTCTTCCTTTTTTTGATTGGTATGCTTTAATCAACTAGTTAAAGACTTTGCAACTGCAGCATGTATTGACCTTGAAGACCCAGTCCTTGGAAGGTGATGATTATTTCCACGTACTTCACTAGACTTTGAATGATCAGATATTTTTCAATTCTGGGCCTCAAATATACAACACTTTAAAAAAAAGTTTTCCCCTTTCTGCTTTCTTAAGTGAGTTCTACCATGACTGTTTCCCTCTGTCTCTCAGCGAACTCCATGATTCTCATTTCTTCCTACTCAGCAGCTTCCTACTCAGCAGCAACTTGTGTGATTTGAATTCAGTCCCACTTCATTCATCAGGATGATTTTTTCACATTTTCCGTGTTAATTGTATAATGCCACTTTTGCTCAATTTGTGTAAACATCCTTTGTACTTGTTGCAATTTGGTTTTCTGTCAAAGATAGCTCCAGAGAAGAGGAAATGATGCTGGTGTATTTCTTATTTGCAATTCTAATAATGGCTTTGTGAATTTGAGCACGTTAGTAAAGAGCACTTCACTGAAGTGCACATTACCGCAAAACTTGCCAAACATTTCTAAGAATAATGCTACTCCAATATGTGCAAATTAGATGGTTAACATCATTTGCAGCAGTTGTTAATTATGTATCAGCTGCAGTCAGAGCATAATTCTGTTAAATGTTTATCACACCAAGGTTAACTTTCTGGAATTTATATTTGTTTAATTCATAATTAGAATAACACACTTGATATTGTTCGCTGACCACTTTAAAAAAAAAATGAAACAAATAGTCAGCAACATAAGACTAGAAGAGATCTCCTGAGTCAGCAGTTTGGCTGATGTCACCAACCCGTATAATAGCTTCCGCGAATTTCTCTCCGTGTCTAAAACCAGTTAGGTTCCTTGCCTGTACTACCTAAATGTAGGTTTGTTACAGTGCTGTAACTCTGCCACGTCTAGAAGCTTTTCACTTGCCAGCATCAAATTTATACTTTTGTTCTTATAGCAGCATTGTTTTATTGTCTAAATAATTTTCCCCTATGATGTTTACCATGCATGATTTATTTGTAAAAGAAACTCCATCTCACTTTTCACTTCCCTAAGATGTGCAAACCAACGGATTTTAGTCTCCTTCTGTAAGATCTGCGATCCCGTGCCCTGAACATGGCTGGCAAGCCATTAGCGCTCCTTAATTCCAGCTGTAATGGCAGAAATCACATTCCCTGTCAGATGAATGACAGATAGCAGGAGATGTAGATGAGTTCTGCTGGCTTTATGAGATGTGTCCAGAAATACTAGTGGAAGTAAGCAACCCCGTCTCTCTCAGCCTTCCTTCACAGGAGGAGTGTTCCAGCCCTCTGATTATTGATGTGGCCCTCCTCTGGATCCACTCCAACTGGTCCATATCTTTCCTGTGCTGAGGACGCCAGAGCTGGATACAGCTGGATTCAGCTGGGTACAGTACAGTCTCACAGATTCACCTCCCTTGGCCATGATTCTTTTGATACAGCCCAGGAAATCGCTGGCTTTCTGGAGTGCAAGTACATAGTGTTGACTCATGTCCAGCTTTTCATCCACCAGTACTCCCTAGTCCTTCTCCTCAGGGCTGCTTTCAATCACATCACCACCCAGTATGTATTGATACGGAGGATTGCTCCGACCCAGGTGCAGGACTTTGGACTTGGCCTTCTTGAACCTCGTGAAGTTAAACACGGGCCCACTTCTCAAGCCTGTCCAGGTTCCTCTGGATGGCATACTGTCCCTCTGGTGTGTCAACCGCACCACTGAGCTTGGTGCCATCTACAAACTTGCTGAGGGTGCACTCAATCCTGCTAAGTCATTGATGAAGATATTAAACAGCACTGTATGGACCCTTGAGGGATACCACTTGTCACCGATCTCCAAGTGGGCTTCAAGCCATTGACCATTACCCTCTGGATGTGACCATCCAATTAATTCCTCATCCACCAATCAGTCCACCCATCAAATCCATAACTCTACAATTTAGAGAAAAGGATGTTGTGGGGGGACTGAGTCAGAGGCGTTACAGAAGTCCAGGTAGATGACACCCATGGCTCTTCCCTTGTCCACTGATGTAGTCACTTCCTCATAGAATGCCACTACGTTGGTCAGGCATGACTTGCGCATGATGAAGCCATGCTGGCTGAAATGTATTGTGATTCCTAGAGAATAAAAATTCAATTGAGAATTGAGAAACTGGGGGACAATTTGGGAACAATCCTGTACTGGGGGCAGAATTAGGGGACTAGCTGGAGAGAAGCTCTGCAGAAGCTCTACAAAGGGTCTTTGTAGACAGCAAACAGAGCATGAACTGGCAGTGCCTCCAGGGATAAATTGAAGGAAGTTTGGTAGCAGGCCACCAAGAGGGTTGGGGGCTGGAACACTTGCCCAGTTGAGGAGAAGCTAATGGACCAGGGCTGTTTTAGCCTGCAGGTGAAATAGCTTTGTGGGGAAGAGTGGGCCTCAAAACAGCCTCTGGTACCTCAGATTGAGGCAGGTTTTTTACTATGGTGTAGGTGGGAGGACAAGAGACCATGGACCTGAGCTGAAACAGGAGAATTTCAGATTGTGTGTAAGGAGAAAAATACCCCTCTGAGGACGAGAGTGTCCAGGTCCAGCAGAGGAACAGCATGCCCAGAGAGGTTGGGCAGTTTTCATCCTTCCAGATATTTCAAAATAAAGCCTTCAGCAACCTGGTCTGACCTGCGTTGAGGAGAAAGTTGAACTCGATGATCTCATGAGGTCCTTGAAATTAAGGCTTAAGAATGGATTCACGATTCCTCATGTCCATAGTGGTATTTAATACAGTTCCTCCTTTTGGACTCATAAAACTGGTTAGCATATGTCATACCAGTCTTTTTGTTCACTTTTGTATCTTTTCTTTCCCGAATGAATTTTATGTTCATATCCCCTTCAGGATAAACATCAAGACACTAGTATTTTTATTTTTTTTCTAATTTTCTACTTTTTCATTTCCTTTTCCTTTTTCCTTTCCTTTTCCTTTTCCTTTTTCTTTTTCTTTTTCTTTTTTACGTTTTTCTTTTACTTTTTTCTTTTTCTTTTTTCGTTTTTCTTTTACTTTTTTCTTTTTCTTTTTTCGTTCTTCTTTTACTTTTTTCTTTTTCTTTTTCTTTTTCTTTTTCTTTTTCTTTTTCTTTTTCTTTTTCTTTTTCTTTTTCTTTTTCTTTTTCTTTTTCTTTTTCTTTTTCTTTTTCTTTTCCTTCCAAACAATAAAGCACAGCAATCTCCTACAATATTACTTCAGTAATTTTTATTCTCTTCAGACTTGGAAATAAGGCAACAACCTGGTGTCCTGTTTCACCTCTGAGTCTTCTCTTTGCTTTTCTCTCCTAACAAATGAAAAATAGAACTTCACTTATGTAAAATAGCACTGCTTAAAACAAAGACTGTGTCTTCATATCTTTTTAGGATTCAATGATTCTGAAGAACTTTGGTGTTCTAAAGTAAATATTTCTGCCACACTTCGTAAGAATGGTTAGATTTATGATTTTTTTTTTAACTGTTCTTTTCAAGACAACAATAAACAACAGTGCAGTAATTTTGTTTCATTTTTTTCCCAAGAATGCTATGTGGATTAAATGAGCTAAGTCGACCTTCAACTAGAAAACATTTACCACATTTCCTCCCCTTTATTATATGTAAAAAAAAAAAAAAAAAAAAAAACAAAAATAAAATTTTGGGGTTTTTTTTTT
>NW_010422726.1:79679-94757 GCF_000710305.1 Buceros rhinoceros silvestris | reverse complement strand
ATTTCCTCCCCTTTATTTAATGGAAAAAAAAAAAAAAAAAAAAGAAAAGCCAAATGAAGTTTTGGTGTTTTAGTTCTGTTTATTCAAATGCCGAGGCTAGGCCAAATTTTAGAAAGAAGTTGCATCTTTATTAGACCCAAGAAGAACATCCACTTCAAACAGCCAACGCTGATACTCTTTTTGGTGCAGTGATTGTAGTGTTGCTGCTAGGTATAACAGTCAATCTACTGCAACAGTGCCTCCAACTCTACACCATGTAAAGAAGAAAATCCTGTTACCCCTATTTTCTCCACTCACCTGCAGATTCTGAAAGTTTTCAAATTACTACTTTGTTGTGTCTGTAAATAAAACCTGTAAAAAGTGGTTAGGATACACCCAATAGTGACCTTTTCATCACCTGAATGAAGTCATCTTTGTTTCCTTGAACACCACCTCTACTGACTCAGCCTTCCTGATTCCTAAACAAATTTGTTCTGCAGTTCTTTCTGATGAGGACATTATTTTCTGCTGTGATTTTCCTTCTTTTTGGAAGTTGAAGGACTTAAGTTTTCACAAATTACTTTTGCCATTCTCACAAATCAGCCAGGAGCATTCAAATAATAATAACGTGTTTTGAATGCTGATGTATTTATAGTACTTACTGATCAGAAGTGGTCTGTCACCTTAGATATTTTCTCATGTGTTTAATTAAAGAAACACTATCTGGAAGATTAATCAGTTGAGATGTTGTCAGGGCATTTAATCAGCTTTTCCTCCTTAATCCGATGAAAAGGTGTATATCTTTACTGCATTGTTTCAAAAACTCGTGAAAAACCTGGAGTGCAACAACTTTTGTGTGTCTCCTGAGATAGATTTAACAGTTTATTTGTGATTTCTCCTTTTTAACAAAGAGTGTAGCTTTGATAAGGCAGCTTAACCTCGAGTGGAAACTGTCCTTCAGTTGTATCTACACTATGGAGTAAGTGCATCACAGTCCTGGGCCCAGGAGATGCACCTGACAAGGTGGAGGATTGACCTGTGTCCTCTGCATGCCTTCGGTTTCTGGTTCCCCAGGCCAAAGGAGGTATCAGCTGGGCTCTGAGCCTGTGTTTTTGCAGTACCTTCCAAAGGAAATTACAGAGGCCCATCCTTTGGCCACAGAGATTTTGGGTACACATTCATAAACCAGGACTGCAGGAGAGACCATGCGGGATAGCTGTCCCACATTTAGCTACAGTAACTTCAACATTTTCTTTGTCACCTTCTGTTATGAGGAATGTTCTTCACCTATCTTTTTGGGGGATTATATTACATATATCTAATTTTTTATCAAACACAGAGATACCTGGGTTTGATTCTGTTAATCTTCACTTAGTATAGTGATTTTGTTAATCCTCACTTGTTATACTGTCCATCATTTTATGATTGCACACGTGACCATTCTTGTTAAGTTGGCTGACTCTCCTCCTGAAGCGTAGGTCCTCTGAAACATATCTGAAGTTGGAGCAAACATTCATTATCTGAGCTAGGAGTGTAACAATTTTTTTTTTCTTTTTTTTTTTTTTTTAACTGGGTAAGGGGAGTTTTTTTTTTCCCCTTAGAGCAAACTTTCACAAGAGCTTTCCGCAGCGGGTTGTAAAATTTTTTTTTTTTTTTTTTTTTTTTTTTTAACTGTGATAAGGGATGTTTTTTTCTGCCCTTCATAGAATCATAGAATGCTTTTGGTTGGAAGCGACCTTCAAAGGTCAGTCAATCCCATCCCCCATGCAGTGAGCATGTGGGTAGTGCAGGAGGTGGGTCTTCCAGGGTCTTTACCTTTAGATCCCTTATCAGATTTTGGGGAGTCATTTGCATAGGTACACTTCACCTAACTCTAGGTGTCTGTTGCATTGTGTGAGCATTTTGGCTAGTGGGAAGAAATGGGTGTTTTGAGAGGTGATTCAATTCAACTTGCTGTTGAAGATAGGTTTGATGGATCTGTTTAGATGTGCCTGTTTCTGACCATTGTATAGAAAAGGGAGTTAGGCATCTAGTTTACGTGCAGATGACTATATTGTAGACACGTGGACTCCAGTGTCATAAACACTGTCTTTAGTTGACCTTTTCCTCAGTACTCCATAAAAAGGGGAGTATAGTTTGTTCCTCTCTTACAAATATGGGGATAATATTACTGACTCCAAACTTCTCAGATAAAATGATGGAGCCTACCTACATGAATATGTTAAAAATAAAGAATATGGCCACAGGAATATTGCTGATGTCCAGAAAACCCATCTGGACACAGCTGTTATCTATAATATTTAAGGTAGACCTGATCATGTAACCTACATTATTGCAGCTACACATGATGATTTGCATTGTTTTTACACAGAATTGCACCTGTGACTATTTTTCAAAGTTTCCTCTTACCTGCTTTTAAGATAGAGACTAACAACTTTGGAGGACTGCTTCTCTCATTGTTTCCATGCCAGTGAATTTTTTCCTGATCAGCTCGATCAAGTATCCTGGCTTTATTAACCAGAGAGATGTATCCCACCTTATTTTTCCATCATCAGCTTTTAAAAGGGACTTTTACTAATTTTGATCTTACTAAAATCACTGTTAAAAAAATCTGTTGGGAGCAGATATATCTGTGTTTCTTTGAAGTCACAGTAGTTAATGTTTTATTTCTACCTGGGAACACACCTAGTATGTGTTAAAATTTAGAGATAACCACTGGCCAATTGCAAAGCGGATTTGTATGTGTACAGCAAAGAACAGACTTAAGCTCCTTCTCCAGAGGATTCTGTTTTATGTGCACTGGATCTGAATTTACTGCCCTTACAATGCAGTCGCCTATGCCCATAAAGATAGCAAGAATCCAGGAGCTCTGCGATTCTTAGGACAGCCCTGTTGCTTCGATTTTCAAGGAGATACTGTTGTCATTTCATGTTTGCTGAAACAAAGCATGACTTTGTTCTCTTAAGGAAAATAATGTAGTAACTTTAATGTGAAATCTCTTTGTTCATGGCCTAGTGTAATGGTTACCTTGGCCCAAGTTAGGATTTTTAGAAACTTTGGATTGTTGGTGTTTATATGCTTTACAAACTGTATTTTCAGCAGTACTTAATCCCATCATATATTATTGCTCTCAGAGAGAAAAGTATCACTTTGAAAATACAGGTAAAATCAAGTTATTTTAATACTTTAAAGAGCTGATCCAACACATCATTGAAACAGAATATATGCCTTTATGATTTTGTCTTGTTTTGTTGTCATACTTCCAGTTTAAACTCATAGTACTTGACATGCTCTGAACTTCTCATTGAACGATTTTCATAAAAATAAAAATAAGAGAAGCTGTCAAACTAAGCATAACCATGCTAGTGTCTCGGAAGAGTTAAGTCAAGTGTGTTGACACAAAGTTCTTTCCACAGGAATGTGATGAGTCAGTTTAGACTCTCGTTAAAAATTTTAATTTTAGACAGAGTAACTGAAAATAATAGGACTTCTCTGACTATTCAGTTATTTAACTAGCCTTTTATGTAGGACCAAGAGTTATATAGTCACTAGAATGGGTGGAAGAGTACTGAGTTTGTTTTGAAACATTATGTAGAATATATAGCACATTCAACAGGGGATAGAATATAGAAATTAGAAGACCTGCTGTGATTAATTCATCACACAGAAAAGAAAGATTTTAGTCAAGCTGAAAAAAACCCACGAACAAACCTTGCTTTGATACTGCTTAACCTTTATTTGAACTCTTCTATTTTGTGTGACAGAGGCGTATCTGTGAAAAAAAAAAACCAACCTCATTATATGGTATTTCTCGAGATAAATGTGGATAAATTGTAAGTAGAATTTATCTTACTGGCTATATAAAACATTGTTCATGAGCAAGTTTGCATAAAAACCTGCCAAGGAGGCTTATTAAGAAATTACTAATCACCTGGGTATGACTGAACAAGAGTGTTTAGTCTTGCTTATCAATCTTGCAATGGTTTGGTTTTATCTTATGCCTGAACTCATTCCTCTTTTCTTCTCGTTTCATTCTGCTCTCCAGGACAAGTCTCTGATTAATTTTCCTGTGTGTATCAGAAAATAATAAGTTACCTGATTTAAGCAAATAATTAACAAGGGACTCTAAGTCATTTAACTGTAACTCAGCAAATCTCACCACAAAACTGTGCTACAAAAATCCTTTAAGCCCTCTAAACTGGCAATGCTTCATGGCTATTGGGAATTTTCAAGAATAAAATGAACTAAAGAATATTAAGTTAAAATAGAAATATTGAATACTGAAGTCTAGCTAATAGGAATACTTGCCAGTAAACCTTACATGTCACTATGTAAAAAGCAAAGTATCCTATTTTTTGTATTATCTTCCCATGAAAATGCATAATTTTCTAATAGTGCCTGCTAATCTCAGATCAGGTAACCAAATTTGTTGTTAATCTGAACACAAAGCAAGCACAGGAATGGATTGAATTGGCAAAATACAGATTTACTGCTAGGTCGTGGAGACAATCTGCATGCGGACAATATGGTGTCAAGAATTACTAGGATCCAGTATGTAGGAGGGAGAGCTTCCCCTTGTCAAATCCATTTTTGCAGGTATACTCAATAATTCAGCAGGCAAATCCAGCTGTCCCGATAACACTGAAAATAAATTCTTTTGCGTACATCTATACATACACACCTACTTATGCACATACAAATGTATATATAAACCAAGATTTTAAATCTGCATGACATTGGATATCTACATACGTTGCTGTAGATACGTTCCAGAAGGCTGTGGACAGCCTTCTGGAACAGCTAAGTACGGGAATATAACTGCTCTGTGTCCTCAGTCTTTACCTTCTAACCCCTGAACCTGGCATACTGTTCTGACTGAATAGACTAGACTAGAATAGACTAGACTGTTTCAGTTGGAAGGGGCCTGCAATGATCATCTAGTCCAACTGCTTAACCAATTCAGGGCTGATCAAGTTAAAGCATGTTACTAAGGGCATTGTCCACATGTCTTTTAAACAGTGATGGGCTTAGGCCCTTCACCGCCTCTCTGGATGGCCTATTCCAGTGTTTTACCAACTTCTTGATAAATAAATTCTGCCTAAGGTCCAGTCTAAACATCCCTTGGCAAAGCTTTTAACCATTCCCATGCATCCATACACATACACTGGATGCCAGGGAGGAGAGATCAGCATCTCCCTCTCCCTCTACTTCCCCGCCTCAGGAACGTGTAGAGCACAATGAGGTTGTCCCTCAGCCTCCTTTTCAACTGTCGTCAGACTTCCACTTACTGGTAGCTATCTGTCTAAATCTTCCCTTAGAAATGTGCATCTTCAACAGGCACCACCATGGCCTTGACTCTTCCATCACCCAGACCTACTGCTCTCCATCAGTGCAGTTGCACAGCTACTAGTTGACATTTTGTGGTGGCCTACATGCAGTGATCCATCTATGACTTCTTGATTATGACTTGTCTTTTTCTGGACTATTTTCTTCTCTTTTGCAATGGTATTTTTTGGTGAAATGCTGGCCTATGCTAAGTTGAAGGCTGAGAAATCTCAGATGAAAGTTTTTAAGTTATTAGCTGCTGATATACAGTTATTGTAGGTGCAATCCAGCTCTCCTTAGTTGAAGAAATTCACTGCAACATGAGAATAATAAAGAAGTAATGACAATAGCAAAAATCATCTTGAATCAAAGGCTGGAGAGTGCAGCTGCAGGACCACGATACACAGATATGTGCCAGTTTCACTAAACCATTGTCAGAAAGTAGCACAGGACATCTGGAAAATGCAGAAGGTATTATTTGAATTTTGATCTCTGTGCAGATTGTGGGTTAATGCAATATGAGAATCATTCTCAAAACACAGCTTTCTGTTAAAGAGAGAGCACAACTAAGGTTTGCAAACTGAAATGTGTCTTGTACTTTTTGAGATGCTACCCAAGGCACTCACTGATGTATATGCGCACGTGTAAGTGATAAATAAAATCAGATAAACCAGATAGCTTTGTTTACCTTGACCTTAAGTAGCGGTTGTAACATCTTTGCTTTGCATATGACACCTTATATTACTGTTGCTATGCTAGTAGCATATCCCCTCAATGACGATGTGGTATATTAAGTGAATAAATCATTTATCCTTCTAGAATAAGCTGCAGAGAATTATATTTGGAATAGGGAGAGAGGATCTGAAAGTGGGCTGTGTCCTCAACCAGTGTAAATTATCTTCAAAATTATTCTGCAGCAACCATTCTTCAGGCTCAAAACATTTTAGAGCTTTTACATTCCTTTGATGTTTCCCCTGAAATATAGGCAGGGCAAAGACTCTAGTGGATGCAAGATTAAAATTGTAAATTGCACTTCATAGAATTTTGAGTATTAAATCTCTCACTCAGTTTTGAAACTCTGATGTAGCTACTCGTTGACATATTCATATCTATTTTGGGATTATTTCCACCTTGAAAAATGTGCTAAATAGGGTGGGTCCATAATGTTTGACAAGTCAGAAGGCAGACATGGTTTTTGTTTTCTGTGTTTATTCATATTCATGGCTATAGAAGTTTTAGCCAGGTGTTCCGGAAGTTGGACACTTTAGTTCGCCAAAAGCATAAATATAAAGACAATTCAGACCTTGCAGTAATGGTCTGTTCCCTGTTATGCCAAAATGAAGTAAAAGGAAAAAACAACCTTCATCGTAACTTACTAAAGAATCTGTGTATTTTTGCTGTATGCTACATTTTGCTGTTATGATTAACATAATGAATGACCAATTCACGTAAAAAAAGAGGCAGATTCAATACGTGCGAGAATCTCACTGTTTTATAGAATGCCTGTGGTGGTCTAAGTGTCTAAAAATGTGTGTAAAAAAGGCTAGATTTTCCCCAGAGATTTGTTCTTACATTTCACCGGGCATGATTTGATCTTACCACCTTGCCACATAAGTGTCCTGGGAAAACCTGTTGTTCAAATCTTGTACTGGCTTTGCTTTTCTAGAGCTTTATTTAACCACTGTAGTTTTAGGACAAAGTCAAAAGCAAGATGCAGAGTGAAAAGGCACGGAAGCGTCTAAGTGCCATAAATTTACTCTGTAGACCTGATAGTTGATGCTGTGTTTGAGAAGTGCATATGGGATGATGCCTTTGATCATCTTACTGGAAGCAGTTGTTGTGCTGTGCATTTACCCTCATGATTCACAAATTGTTCTGGAAAATCCTTTAACATTAACCAGCTAGAAGGCAACTTTGTTCTTGTTTGGCTCTGAACTTTTTTTTGGGAGGAAGTGAAGTATGACACTGGTAAGAGACTTGCTGTAATGTTTTAGAGTTGTAGTGGACTATAGCTGTTTCCATCATGTTATTTACGTTTTAAGCACAGAAGGCTATTTATTTTCCAAGAAGTCTAAGAAGTTTGCTAATACTAATTTAGATTTCAACACTAATTTTTAGATCTTATCTAACTTTTTTATTTAAAAGGCCAGCAATCTCTAGTAATACTACAGTGTTACAAATCTTTTCATGTCAAACATGTCATGATTTTGTATGTTTTAGGATACAAGTAGACATCTCCCAGTCATTACTTATGGTTCATTTATTGAAACACTTGGGGGTAGGTGGCAGCAGAGCTAACATGATAGTGAGTGGCAGTTTTCTACCTGGTGCTGAGGGTGTGTTACAGGAGAGGGACGCTCAGTCCATGGGATTGCATGGGTGTGTGTCTTTGTAAGCCAAAGATGAGATTCTCCACTGGCGTGTGGAAATTTGCACACTGTTTCCTGGCTAGCAAACTTCTGGCAAATAAACCTGTAACTCAGAGATCTTTGTCTGAGTTTGCTGTAGTAAGGAGGCATTTTGGCTCAGCTGGCATGTTTTCATCAGGATTGGTTAGTACAGACTCCCTGTGTTCTCTGCCTCATGTATGTGCCAGCACATGGGAGGGCAGATGTATCAAAATGTGTGTTTTGTCAACATACTGGATATATGTGGCAGCTTATCGATGAAAATAGGATATGTCCACTGCCACTCACTGTACTTACGAAGCAAGAAACACTGTGAAGATGTTCTTTACTCAGAAAACATGGGAAAAAAGAAAAAAACCTGTCTTCTGGGGTCCTTCATATCTTACTAAGCTGAAATTATAAAAGGACATACTGCTACTTATTAAAAAAACAAACAAACCCACAACTGTGTTCAGTAGTGATAGAAGTTTGAGATTTGTTTTTATTTTCAGGAAGACTTCTATGGAAATAACCTTGATTTTATTAGCTTGTGTTCTATCTTATACCACAATCAGAAAGAATTATTACATTTAATATGGAGAGCTGAACAATTAACAGAGTTGAGAGTCTTACAGATAAGATACGAATACTTTCTGTATGGGATTGAGGTCATCAGATTTAAAGAAAAAAACCAACAAAACCACATGAACAAAACAAGTATTGTGTAGTTTTCTCTTTCTTCACAATTACTGCAAAATTTATTTTGAAAAATCATTTCTCACTCGAATTTGCAGTTACTTGTATCAAAGAACTCTTTCACAGTTTGATTGAAACTTCTGCTCACCTAAGGCTAATATTTCTTGGCTGTCAGTAGTAGATGACTTGACTTAGAATTTGAAAGAATATCTCATACTACAAGCTGCAAGGTCATTCAGCATTTGAAAAACAATGCAGGAGTCCAGTATGAAAAGAAATCTGCTGGGGGGTGGGGGTGGTGTCTGAATACTAGTTAACATTATAAAGCTGGGACTAACATTGTACAAAAAGCTGTTCATCATTAGTTTCTGTCCTCAACTGCTTTAACTCCAGGACTTCATTTTGATCCACCTAAGGCAGAAAGAAAACATATTAATACTTTACAGTAGCCGTTTAGTATACATTCATTGTTCATGATTTACTTCTTGATGTCAAAAATCCCCTAGAAAACAAGTTTTTACAAATGCAAGATTTGACTATAGCACAACATGAAAAAAGTAGTTTAATGAACGTCTTTCACATAGTGTACATTCTTCTGTATTAAAAAATCAATTGAAATGAGTTTTTATAAGACGAGAGTATGAAGGGTCAATTAATTCCCTCTCTTCAGTAGCCACTGAGGGGGCCTGTTTTGGTAGCACTGAAGAAGTTCTGCCGACAGTGGAGGGAATAGCAGGATTTGGTGATGTCATACATGATATCTTCTGTCTTACATTCATTTTCTTATTTTAAATTTTCTGGTATGCCAGAATGTTTTTGGAGCTAGAGTTTTGAAATAAAACTCAGCTAGCTGTAGATATGTTTGTATTTGTGAAGCATACAATTTTATTTTGAAAAAGCCAGAGACTATTTGTAGAAAATCTTATCAAAACGTATGCACTAAAAAACAAAAGATAATTGTAGTTAACATGTAAACCTTTGTATATTATTTTCAGTAGCATATTTAATGCAATAAATAATTGTCATGAAACTAGTAACTGGTTTTATAGCAAATACTATACAAATCCACAAATTATTGTAGCAAATACAACAAGCTCTGCTACTGAAGAAACTTTTCCATCTGAGACATCAGGTAGTATAAAATTATTCCACCTCATGATGAAACTGCTGTGATTTCCTAAATGATTATGGGATGTCAACAAACAGCTTTCCATTCAATCTTAATCTAATACGGTTCTATAAGAAAAAAAGAAAAAAGTATATTTACTATGATGAAAAGCAGTGAAACTTCCAGTACTGTGAGATGATACTTTCTGAGCAGAATTTCTTCCATGATGTAGGCATGAAATAAAGTAACTTTTCAGTCATAAACCTAAATATCTTGTAAAATTTCCATATATTATTTGTCTTCTGTAGTGTATAGGGAGTATTTGTAGTTACACTTGTCATTAATAAAAGTGCTATTCGTACAAAGGCACAACTTTGTAGGTCTGCCCTTTTTTAAGCAGTAACTTCTGTACTTTTTTGATATCTCATTGGATATAATAATGGATGAGTGTTTTCAAGGAAAAGGACTAGCAGGAGGTTGAGAAGGACAGCCTCAGTGGAGACCCTCCAAAATCTGTGGAGAACTTGTGCAAGCAGTAGCACGATTGTAAATTCTCTTCAGTTTGGGTGTAACTCTGTGACTGATACAAGAATTCTGTTGTCATAATTATGTCACTGGACTCTGCTGGAAGTGGAGAGGGGAACTAGCTTGAGACTTCATCTGTGTGTCCATAAAAAGACAGGATTACTTGTGCCTCTCAAGTAACCCTGGGGAATAAGAGATTAGAAGGATGAATTTTGAAAGGCTTTTTTTAAAGGTCTTTTCCATTGTGTTTTCCTTCTTTGTTGGTAGCTTGTATGTCATCCGTTGCCTTTTTTTTTTTTTTTCCAAATCTGGTTTTATGGTGCCATTTTGCAGCTACTTTTACGGAACAGAAACTGCAGACACTTAATTCCATTCAAATAAGCATTTTAGTGCTGCATATACCGCCACTGGCTCTTGTTAATGAAATGTAAACTGGGCAGTTTTTCTGTATGTTAATGTAACTGTAGACAATGTAAAGGGAGGTTTTCTGTAAACAATTTATGGAGGAGAAATAAAATTTGAAATTCTGCTATCCACATTTAAAAGCCCCTGATCAGCAGGTGAAATTCAGGTATCTTTTGCACACATTCAAGCAGGTGTTCAGGAGGGTTTTTAACGGGGTTTGTCCGTGCCATATGTACCAGCTGATAAGTAGTGGACCTACCCAGAGATTCTTTTTTTCAGAGAAGGTGAATGGTATTTTTTTTCCTCTGCACATCTGAATGGTGCTTGAAAACAATATGCTGGCATCACATCTTGTGTGAAGAAGGGTTAGAGCAGGAAGCCACTTTCTGAAAGTGTGTAAAGGTCCACTGCTTAGAGCTGTTGCAGCACCACAGTGTGTGGTGGAGGGCACCTTTAGACTGCCCTTGCTGCAGAGCTTATTTTGCCTGAGGCCCTTGCCTACACAGCCAGCTCATTCTGTTAAAGGGTGCTATCACTTGTAAAAATGGGAGGGTTTGCAGCTGTCTTTTAAAATGTGATGATGGATATTTTGGGTATGAGGATAGTGCGTAATCATACCACACTTCCTTATTGTTCTGAAGACAGAAAGCAAAATGGTGTATGAACCTACAACCTGTTTACAAAGAATAACCGGAGTGGTTTGTTTAGGACTGTTTATACCATGCAGTGACAACAGAGTGTGTAGCAAGGCATAGGAGATAGGAAGCTTCCTGCATGTCCTTGGGGTCATTCAAGAACTAGAACCAGTACAACTCCTGATAAGATTATTCCATAAAGCATTCCAAGATTATCAGGAGGGTTGCACTGTATCATAAAAAAAACCCCAACAACAGGTAGAATATAGCATGCAGAAGCAGTTTTCCAGCTCCTCCCATTGCAGCACGTAAGTGACAAAGTTATAGTTAACTTTGGATTATCAATCACTGTGAAACAGAATGGGAAGGTTCTACATTTGAGCAGCTTTTTCACTGGTTTTGCATTCAATGATGAGGGTCTCGGAACCAATACTAGACATGGAAATGGCAAACTACAGTGAGGTTTTGGATCCAGCGTATACGGCACTGGAGTTCGAAGCTATGCAGATGCTGTATAATGGCAATGGTGAGTTCTGCTCCGTGATGCAAAATCAAGCTAGTTAACAGAAAAAGTGAAGTTTAGTAATGCTGTAAAGTGTTAGCTAAATGTTTTGTTAATGGAGCATTTGAGGGTTGTTTTCAAACTACAAATCTGCTTTTCTACACTTCATCACTACCTTGAAGTTTAACATTATAATTCTTTAATATTAAAGAAAATAAAAGAGAGGTCATGTGTCATAAAGTAACTGAACTGTGCTGTCACCAGTTAATCAAAGGAAGAAGATAGTGTATTCAGTAGCTGCTTTATTTACTGTAAAACAAATGAATAACTAGTATTGACAGTTTGAACATGAAAGTATACTTCGTATATAACATTTGGAAGGACTGGACAAAATTATCCAGAGGGTTCTGAAAAAATAAGCTGCTGTTTCTTGATGCTTAGTTTCTGATTGCTGGACTAATATTTTAGTTATTTAAATGTTAATCTAGAGTTTCTAGGTACACGTATATATGAACTAGAGTGATTAAAAAAAAACACAAACAAGCCCCGCTTGGGCTTTCCAGAGGCTAATGTTTAGCTGAGAAAAACTTTGCACTTGACTAATGTAACACTTTAACTTTAGGTGAAATTATTAATGCAATAAATTTTTGAGAAATTGAATCAATAATTTATACTAGAAATAGGAAGCACTCTGTTTCATATCTGTCATCACTGAGTACTGACCAAAAAGACAAAGTGAAGAATTAAGTAAATTAAAACTACTCTAAAATGGCTTTCCAAGTCTTCTAACAGACTTTAAAAAATGCTTTATTGTGCCATAAAATCTAATTCATAGATCTATTGTAGTATGTATTTTTAAAAGGCAGAACAAAGATTTAATGATTTGCAGGAAAAAATACTTGACACCTGCATTTCCATAGACTCCTGCCATACAGAACCTAAGTTAGTTGGACTTGAAGTTTTATCTGAATTTCTGATGTTATGTTACAGCAAGCTTAGTAAACAGAAAGGTAGATTTTGTTACTGACTTTGGTAGCAAAAGCAGACCTTTATGCAGTAAGTGATTTTGAAGCTATCAACAATGATCATGTAACTTTTTGAGGGGTTCTCTGCTTTTTATTCTAATACAGGTGATTTCATTAATCATTCTCTTTTTTTTTTTTTTCTGAATAGCACTCTTTCACATCTGTTAATGTTACATGTAATGGAAAAGCAGATTAGGGAGGTTACGCTGTGTTGCATTATGTGTGGGTGATAAAGCTAGTTAAATTATTCACTCTGAGTGTTTGGTTTGATAACTGTTAGTTAATAGGTGTAGCCTTTTTCTGTTTAAAGTTTGCAAAATCAAAGAATTTTGCAAAATCAGGTCCATTTCTTAGACATTTTGTTTCAGAATAATACCAAGGAAAATAATAATATCTTTTTATACAGACACACACAACTTACATTGCTATGAAATGTTTCATGATTAAATTTAAATATTGTATTTTTAATTATTCTGCTGTATCATTATGATGCAATATTACAAAACTCCCAAAGAAATTTTTATGTTTTTCTAGCTAAGGTAATTCTGTAACTTATTTTCCAATTTTCAAACCTAGTTTTAAAATTAAATCTTTACAGTACTGAATTATTACCTTTAAGGTTTAATTTTAATTTAATAGATTTTTAACATAATTTCTAGCAATTATGCCTCTGTAAAACAGAAGAAAATGTTGCTTATTCTCTCTATCTAAATAATGTTTAAATTGTAAGCTTTTTGGTATTCAGTGAGAATTTTGTAATATATTTTTCTAATACATTTCAGTTGGATTAGTACAATATGAATAAAAATATCTATCAATAGTAACAGTGTTCAACCTGTCCAGTGTTTGAGAACTCATTTACTTGGCTTTTGAATGTGTATTTTAATAACTAATTAGTGTGTCACTCCTGCCTCTCCCCAGCTGAACAACTGCAAATGTTCAGGGCATATTGCACATGGCTTTCCTTTCATAAAACCAGAAGCATAACAGAAAAAGCTATTTTGCAATTGTTTCTTTGAACACATTTGTTAAACATTGTGACTCAAACAAGAATAAATATGTTTATTTTGATGTCAGGTGAATTTCTTCAGTATTGTTTACCATATTCAGTGACTAATTTTTCATCATGTTGCTAATCTTACGTGCAAGTATGCACCGATGTTAGTTTGGAAAAATTGTTCAAGGAAATAACACTTAGACAGTCCTCTTAGCACTCATGCATTTTTTTTTCATTAAGTATTCTTCAAAAACTGTCATCTTTGTTTTTTTCATGTCATATATGCAGTTGTATCTTTGTATGATAGTTGACAGTTATTGCCAGCTCATATGAGCCAGATCCTAAGATCTTTGCCAGCTAACTAAGCACTGTAATTTTTAACCCCATTCAGTTGGAAAAAAGTGTAGAGTAAAATTATTTGTTGTTGCAAAATTCATAAATTCCTCTAACATCTCTATGACTTTGAAAGTGTTCCTCTGAATAAGAACCAGAGGTAATCAGATGATACCTCATGCTATATAAGTAGTGTATGTCAATTAAAAGATAAAAGGCCAGAAAAAACCTCTATTTAAGTACAAATTGTTCATGGGGTTCTTGCTGAAAGTCTTGTCCATAACTACATTTCTGTTCTTACCTCTCCTCAGACAGTTCAGGAGAAGCTGTCAACATGAATGCCACTGATAATGGGATCAGTAGTCTCTGTGCAATATGTGGAGACCGAGCGACCGGAAAACATTACGGTGCTTCCAGCTGTGATGGGTGCAAAGGATTCTTTAGACGCAGTATACGGAAAAATCACGTCTATACATGCAGGTATTTCAAAAGTTCATCTAGAGGCACTGAATTAATGAATTTCAGTAACGATTACATTCAGACCTTTTCAGACTTTTCAGAACTATGTCAGGGTACTTTCAGATTTTCTTAAAGAATTCTAACCAGCATTTTTGATAAGCATGTGGTTCATGGTCTTTTGTTATGGCTGCAGAGAATGTCTTTTGTTCAAGATGGACTGGTATTACACACTCCAGATACTACATTCAAGATGTCTGTTGATATTGTTGGTATTATTACAAGAACTGTTTCATTCTTTTATTTATGATTACAAAGGTGGCACATCTCACAAATAAACTGAGGTGTAAATGATGAACGTAACTCTAAAATTTTTCACGCTTGCCCATTCCAGTGCATATGTGTCTGTACACACACATGTATTCATGAAGACCAGTATGTAACACCTCTCAAGACTGATTACTTAAAAAAAATTCAAAATATCAGAGGAAAATCAGTGATTATAGACTATATTATTAGACTTATATTATTATGAGAGGCCGGATTTATTGATTTCTTTCTTTGTAATCAGAGTGCTGCTTTTTTACTGGTTTATACATTCACCTTTTCTTGTCTCTGATAGATTCAACCGGCAATGTATTGTCGACAAGGACAAAAGGAATCAATGCAGATATTGTCGTTTAAAAAAGTGTTTTCGAGCAGGAA
>NW_010422726.1:79141-79562 GCF_000710305.1 Buceros rhinoceros silvestris | reverse complement strand
AAGGTAATGGAATAATTTATTATTTGAATTAGCTCTAAAATGTAATAAAAACTTTAAAAAACTTCAGCAGAATATGGAATTCAATGGAAAGTCTGCTATAATGCCTTCATGATAGAGGAATGCTTTTATACTGAGGTGAAAATTTATCATCTAATTTTCAGGTGGGTAAATGCTTCTAACACTTTGCGCATTAGCAAATCTATGGGTCTAAAATGAATCCTGGCACCAAAATTCATTGATTTCCAAATGTTCAGCCATATCTTAGTTCAAAGTGTGAAATTTTAATTTTTTACCGCAGTTGAGTCATAAGAAACTCGTAAAAATAAAAATCACGGATTTTGTTTCTACTTATCTGAGTAATGCAAGTACCAATTTACTGGCTCTTCCCTTAAATTTAAGTGTTTGAAGCATTTCAGCCTGA
>NW_010422726.1:63315-79025 GCF_000710305.1 Buceros rhinoceros silvestris | reverse complement strand
AAAGAGTGTGAATTTGAATGAAAAAGTAGTGGTGAAACAGAAATGGTAGCTGTCAGTGGAGTGTCCACATTAACTTAAAAAATTTCCAATCTCATTAGGGCTTAATATGGGAAGATTGTTACTTATGCATCTCACTGACAGACATGAAGAAACACGGAGGTCACAGTGAACCTCCTGTCAAAGTGAAAGGACCAGATAAACACAGGAGCAGAGCAATAGGGGAAGAAAAGCAGTGGGAATATCAAAGGGATCTGTTGGGGCTGGTGCTTCACTGGCAGTTATGATGTAGAGGCAAAAGACATCTTAATCTGGTTCAAATAAGCACTCAAAAATGGTTCATCACAAACTTTGCTCCCTGTGTTCTCTGGAGATAGTGTATCTGCCTGAAGGCCAGTTTGCAGTGTAAGTGCACAGTTCTCTTGTACTGAAACTAGGCTCTATTTTTAGTCTATGAATTTAGCTTTCCTAAGATAAATGAAGCTGTTTTTTTCTGCTGTTGTATATCTTCAGTACAGTACTGCTTTGTAGTAGATCAAGTTTTGGTATGAGGTAAAATGTTTTCTCTCCTTGCAGCTGGATGGGGATATTCTAAACAGCGGTACACTGTGTATGTATGAAATAGGTTTGCTAATTCTTGTGGATCTCCTTGAACACAGTTTAGCCTTTTGGAATGTGAGCCATTGAAGTCACTAACATATTTTATATATATATATAATCAACCTGATGTAAAGAAAAGGGGAGACCTGTGTGTCCACAGCAGCCCTTAAAGTTTTGCAAAAAGCAGAGTTTCACAGCTTTTTAAATCCTGGAATTAAAGAATAGTTTAGCTCAGATGGGACATCTGGAAGACATTTAGTTCAGATGCCCACTAAAAGCAAGGCTAACTTCTAGGCTTAGTCAGGTTGCTTGGGACTCCATCCAGCTGGGTTTATGCAGTCCCTGAGAGGGTAGATGCCACAGCCTCTCAGCATCTTCTCCCAGTGCTTGACCACCCTTATTGGGAAGAGGTTTTTTCTTATAAGTAATTGGAAAGTGTCCTGCTGCAATTAGGGTAGTGTCCATTGCCTATTATCCTTTCACTGCATCTGAGAAGAATTGGGCTCCATTTTCTGTAAGCTACAGGAATTAAGACCACCACCTCTACCTTGGTCCTCTCTTTTCCACATAAACAAAGATGCCTCTATCTGCTTCAACACGTGCATCTTGTGGGTTATATCTGCACAGTGCTCTGCTGGACACTGCCCAGTTTTCCAGTGTTTTTTGTATACTGGCGAGCCCAAAACAGAGAAATAGTGACTTCCCTCAAGATGCTAATGCAGCTGGGTGCGTGGCTAGCTGACACCACCGTGGGGCATGCTGCTAACTCATATTTATGAAGTGAAGATTTACCCTGTGCAAAACTTTTAACCTAATTTATACAGCTCTGCCTCTTCTGGTCCCACTACCTATAAAACTTCCATTTTTCATTGCGTCCAATCCATGTTTATTCAAGGCTTCCCAGTTTTAAATTTATTCATAACTCTGATCTGTAAATTTCATTGCCTGTGTGGTGTTAAATACCTCTTGACCATCAGGGAATGCTTTATAGCATAAGTGTAGCATAGTCTATGTTATTGTTTCTCAGCTTTTTTCTAGCAAGTTACTTTCTTCAGGATGAAGGTGAGAATGGCTTCAACTGGTAAAAATTATACATTGAACAAATATTCCCTGCTTAAGGCAACTTTAGCCTGAACTGACAAAAAGGCTTTAGTAAGGCAGACAATCTAGTCTAATAATCCACAGTTATGCATATGCAGGAGACAACTGAAGCATTTCTCTATGATTCTCAAAGTGCTCCACCAGTGACTTTCACTAGTGATTGTCAGAATAGCTTACTGTTTTTCTGATACTAATCAGTGCTGACGTTATTTTAATTATCTATGTAGCACTTGAGCTGCTGAGATTCAGCGAATGTTTTTTTCTCCATTCTTTTAAAAAAGATTGTATTTTTTGTTTTCTGTCTACAGTGTTTATCACTGCACACTTTTCCTACTGTGACCTTAATAAAAGGCCCATCAGTGAGTGTCCTTGGCAAAAAAGTTGGTACACCTCTGGAA
Organism: Buceros rhinoceros silvestris; assembly: GCF_000710305.1. Classification (NCBI taxonomy): domain Eukaryota; kingdom Metazoa; phylum Chordata; class Aves; order Bucerotiformes; family Bucerotidae; genus Buceros; species Buceros rhinoceros. The sequence goes on along the minus strand of NW_010422726.1, from coordinate 76,929 downwards.
TAAACTATGGGCATTGTTCAGATAAACTCTGAAAACTATTCTGTGTGTAGAATATTTAAATTTTTTTATTGAAGCCTTTGGTACTACTCCTAGATTTGGTAATGCAGATTGTTACCCACAAAATAGCAAACATATATTAGGAAAGAAAGCTACTGTTCTTAAAAGATTAGGAGATTCCTTGTGCAATAAAAAGATTTTAATCAGCAGAATTCTTTTTTTTCTTTTTTTCTTTTCTCCTTGGCTAACATTGGACATTATCTAGGTTTCAGAAATATTTGATTGATGGTTTTATTTTTTCTTCTTCCTTGAATTCAAAAGTCATCCTTGCTGCTCCATAAGCCTTGCATGTGCCGATGAAGGATTCCTTATCCAAAGCCCATTCAACTGCCTTATTTGGACCCCATGAAACAAAACTTACCAGCCTGGAACTTGTTTTGGTTCTTTTTCACTTAGTGTTCTATAAACTGACTATAAACTTCTCTGAGGAGAAGCATGAGATTTATGTTTCAAAATTATCTCACTAATGGATTAAGTTCATCATTCATTCCTGCCTCAGGGTCTCTCACAGGTTTCTTGAGAGCAGACTTTCTCTAACAGCATTTTGTTGGTGGTGGTGCTGTAACTAACTCTTGACCTGTTCAGCAGTCTGGAGATGTTAACTTCTACCGTTATCATAAAGCCTCAACAACTTATTGAATTGGTTAAAATAACGGACGACAACATGTATTCCAGTTCAAATGAAGAAAGAGTTTTTACTATAATAAAGCCAGTCACAAAAGTGCTGATAATTTGGTATCTATCTACAATTAGTTATATGTAGTTTCTACAGGCAAGCAGTATACAGATAATGACCATAAACACATATTCTTCCTCAGTAATCAGAGCTAAAAGCACAGCATCTTTTTTTGAATGTCATACCTTTTGATTTTTATAGTTATCTAGTGAACCTCTGAAATGATAGTATGTGGCAATGTCTGCAGGTCAATAAATGAGATGATTATATTTTTTCAGCTGTACAAAATGAACGGGACAGGATAAGTACGAGAAGAAATACTTTTGATGGCTGCAACATTCCCTCTATTAGCACATTGTCACAGGCTGAGACACTCTCCCGCCAGGTACTGAGTTCTACCACAAAATTATTTGCTGACTTGAGGACCATTTTTTCTAAAGGGAAATACTTTTAAGTTTCTTATTGTATTAAATATAATTACTGAGATTACTGTTTTCTTCTTCCAAAATGCACACAGCTTAATCTGCCCAATGAAAGAATCAGTAATAGAGTATATTCTTACAGCAAAGCCAATAAAAAAACCAATTCTTTGACCAGACAATATGTCCTAGGTGCCTTTCTTAATAAAGCTTTATGGTTCTTACTGCTTTTAAATCAGTCGCTCTCTCAGGCATCTGGTGGCATTTGTCTATCCTTGAGGCCGGCTTTCCCATGAAACATTAGGGAAAAAATTGTCCAAAGCCATTTAATTCAAAAGGGTGTGGACACTCATTTCTCTACATTCCTTTGAAAATCCCATTTTAAATATCCTTAGACATTATATGTAAGGCAAACAGAAGTGTTCCAACTGCAGAGTCTATTCACATCTTGCTTTTAAATTTTCTTTGTCTCATCTGAACTTAATTTTCTTTTCTTTTTTTTTTTTTTTTTTTTTTTTTTTTTATTTCCCCTATTCAATCAATTGCTGAATGGGAGAGTCTCCAGTCCTTTTCTGCACCTCAGATAAATCACGGCCATTGATTCTGCATTCTTGCACCTCTTACTAACTTACTTAGAGTTTAACTGCTACATTTATGATTTCATGCTGACTGATTTATACATCCCCAAATGTTTTGTAATCTCATCCCTTATCAGCATCTCTCTTAGGGTGGAACTGTCGTAAAGAATTGATGCAGGAATTACTGGGCGATAGTCTTTGGCACATATTGCATGTCTCTGCAGACTAGATGAACATAATGGACCTTCCTGCCTATCATACCTCTACAGTATGAAAAATATACCTATTTTTACCTCCTTATTAATTCTTTGAACTTGCTTATTATGCTTTTTTTGTGTTATTCTCTTAATAATTTCCAACTGGTACTTGCAATTCAGGAATAAGAGCGATCTTAAACAGAATCACATACTTAGCCTTTTCTGCCACAAATTTCTTTTCAGATGGTAGATTCCTACCCTAATATATCACATTGTGTATACATACAAATTTTTTTTTGTTATTTTTTGTTTTATTTTGGTTTTTTTGTTATTATGTTTATTTTTTTGTTATGTTGTAGCAGGAGAGAATTGCTCCCACTGTGTTCTCACTATGCAAGGCCTCAAAGACCAAGAGGACACATTAACATGACAGAAAAGTCTTAAAAGTCCTTGTTTTTCCCTCAGCTGAATGGATCTGTAAGATGAGTTCAGTCCTGAGGAGAGACTTGGAGGAGGAGATAGTGTCACAAATCATTGGCCAAGTCCTTCAGCTGTGATAGAGGAAGCAGGTGGCATTCATCTCTTTTAAAATTTTCCTATTATAATAGCGAAAATGAATTATTTTGTCCCTGAAGATCCCTCACAGGGGGAAATTGTACCAATACAAATCTCTCCTACAGGCCCAGGAAAGTATTCCAGGATTACATAAATATGAAAGTGACACACTAGACTCTTGCAGGAGTAAAGGCATGTGTCTCTGATGGTTCTCAGGACAGTAGAGATAGAGTGCTGTATCGTCATATTCATCAAGTCATTAGTGGGTACAAGTAGCACCTGGAGAGGTTTCATGGTGATATAAGAAATAAATTTTTTACATTGAGAACAATCAATCACTGGAACAACCTTCCCAGGGACATGGTGGAATTCCCATCACTAGAGTTTTTCAAGATGCAATGGACAGGGTGCTAGCCTGGCTCCCTTTCTCACAAAAGGTTGGATGAGATGATCTTTTGAAGTCCCATTCAACCTGTGCTAGTCTATGATTCTATGAATTCAGCAACTCCCATGTTGCACCCCAGAAGTGAGAGGCAGGTTAAAGCAATAGAGAAATAGAAAGAGGAAAGTCGACAGCATCATATCCTTGTGAAAAGATGCAACCTTAGGAGGTCATAATGAACTCCATGGGAAGTCATCCTATGAATCCCAACAGAAGCTCACCGAGGAATTTGAGCAGAGTCCGTAGCTTTTCCTCTAAGATGTAATTTATAAAGATGCATTGATTTAAAGCATTAAAGATGCATTGATTAAAAACTTTGATATAAAGATATTAAAGGAGGACAATATATTAAGTTCACGAGTCAGTAAGTCTAATAGTTAAACAATCTGCCTACTCTTTACCTTCTTGAATTAACTTCTGCTTGGTGCATGGTGGTATCTTTTTCTGGTAGATCAGAGCACCTCCTGCTATCAGAACACTCTTCTTTGTGTAGGTACATGGTCAAGACTTCTCTTACTCTTCTGAAAAAAAAAATGTCAAATTTCCTTGCTCTCTTTCTGAACTGTACATTTTCTAGAGTGAATCATTCCAGTAGCTCTCACCTGAATGATATTCAATATTTTCGACTTCTTTTTTTGTAGAACAGATGCCAGAAATGGACTCATGATTACAGCAGGGATTTCACAAGTGCTCTGTCTACAAAGAGACAATACCTCTAACTTTTTCCCACGTGATAGCCTTTGAATTATGTCTGAGGATTTTTTTCACCTGCCTAGCTGCTCTGTTTCCCTGTTCTCTGTGAGAACTAATGTTCAGCTGGTTAACTGCCATTAATATCTAAGCTGTTTTCAGTGTTTTAGACTACTGATTTATGTAGGAAGCACTGAGCTTTAGTTCAGAACTGGAACTGCTTCTGACCACCAAGGATAACGGGGTTTCACCACAGATCCCATTGAGGGATTTAGCACTTGTGTGTTATCCACTTTTGTGGATATGGGAACGAAGGGGATCTGGTGGGAGTCAAGCCAAACAGTATCCACCATCCTGAAATTTATAGGTACACAGAATTGGAACATCAAACAATTACTTTTTGGGGAGCAGGGGATAATGAAACTACAGGATTTCCTGAGTATGTTTACTAATAAAACGTAAGGTGAAAGTCAGTTTCATAGGCCTTGTACAGAGGTGGGGTTTTTTTGTTGGTTGTGGGATCTTTTCCTTTTCCTTTTCCTTTTCCTTTTCCTTTTCCTTTTCCTTTTCCTGCCCTGGTATGATAGCAGCTATAAACTGACATTCTCTTCTCAGGCTTGGTTTTATCTTGTCTTTCCTACCTGGCTTAAGAGCAAGCCTGGTTTTGTTCCTTTGCTTGAAAAGTCATTAATAATTTCAGGATTTGGCTCAGTGATTACATGAAAGTGCCCCAGCTTCAGGCCCAGAAAGATATTGCTCTCCTCTTATTTCACAGAACACTGTTCACTGCAGGTGGTCTAATGCGCACTCATATCCTTTACATTTGCTCTGAAATGTCTCAGGCCTCTGCCTATACTGCTGCTTCATCATTATAAACCATTCTCCTTCAGGCACTAAAACCCCCCTGTTTTACCTTCTGGAGTTAATGATACTTATCTTTTCACTAGAAGAACATGCTACCCCTTTAACTTTCTCTTTGCCCTTAATGTTACTGCATACCCCTATGAGCTTTTTCTTTTTTTCTGAAATGAAGTAAATGGCAACCATTTTAAAGGAATAAAACCCCCCAAACCTCCCTGCTACAAACAATAAGGGCACTGGTATATTTAAAAATAGTATTTTGGAGTGAGAATATGTTGTATCATGATATGAATAGGATAATTTTTAGCATACTCTAATACACACTGGTAATAATGAAAAGTAAAATTTTGTAATTTATGTGCAGACTAATGGTCTGTATGGTCAAGGCTTTTCTCTAAAAGCATGCATGATTACTGCTGCAATTTTTTTCTTAAATATGCTGTTAACTGGTCAAAATGGAATTATATGAAATTTAACATTGGTTGTTTTTTTTTTTTCTCTCGCTGTGGCCAGATCTCAGTCCCTAGTCCTGGTGCTAGCACTGACATAAATGTTAAGAAAGTTGCTAGTATTAATGATGTCTGTGAATCCATGAAGCAACAACTTTTGGTCCTGGTGGAATGGGCGAAATATATTCCAGGCTTCTGTGAATTACCACTGGATGACCAGGTATAAGCAGAGACCAAAGAGAGAACTTCAATTACTGTCCTGTTATTTTGCTATGATTAAACTCTCATTTTTCATCTGATCAAGTAGAGCTGGGTGCTAGAGCCTCCATCTTAACATTTTTTTAAGTTTTGAAATAGCACTACCACAAAAAAACAGAGGAAGTGGATAAGGCTCTAGTGCATTAAAAAGCAGCAGTGTTGGTGTATCATTCTAGCAGAAATTAGAACTGTGAAAAATATGCTACTCTCTCTGGGAAACTTAGCAGCTGAAACCCAGCCGCAACATTATCGTGTGGAAAACTGTATCTCTAACTAGCCTCTGTTTTATTAACTCTAACCAAAACAGTAACCACGTGGGGACTAACCCCTTTTATCCAGCCACAGTGCCTTAAGAGATGCATGCTGTCTGTGTGACAGAGACACTATCCAATCACCGTGTAGCTAGTCGAGTGGACAAGAGTCTATAAATTGAGATGTATTGTAAACAATAAACAAGCACAATTCCTAACCATATTGGTGTACGATCTGTGACTTTGGGCTCCGGTTCGCAGAAGGGCTACTGCAACACAGCAGCAAACCAGTATGTCTTTCAGTGTTTTGTGCTTTCTGTGTTCTTTTGGAAGCAGATAGACCAAGCTGCATGCAAGAGTGAAAACAATCTTGTAAAAAAAGCCATGTATTTTTCTGCAATGTATTTATTTGATTTTCACCTTTCATTATAATATGGTTTTAGACAGTGCATTATTTAATTTGAAGCAGGTCTTCTCTACTTGCCAAAAATAAAAGCCATTAGAATCTCAAACAAATGCCAAACATACTGATGTTATTCCATAGCAAAAAAATCTTTCGTATCATATGTTGTACTAAAATTATATTGTCTATAATGACTGTGGGTGGACAAAAGCATCAAACTTTGACAATTCTTAGGGGTTTTTATGACAGTGGTCTGATCTAGCATCTCACCTGTGATAGAACCTAATAGACCACTGGTTTTCAAGTAAGTTATGCTGGCATGCTTAGAACCGGTGTCTCCACATTGTGAGCAGTTCTGGGCACCAGGTTAATTCATGGCTCAGGATGTCTTGATTTCAGTCCACGAAAATCTGATTCATCTTGAAAATTACTCTGCAGAGTGGAATTCTGTAATTCCTCCTTTTTGCTTCTCAGATTTTAGCAAAATTCTGCAAGGAAGGTTAGATCATCCTCAGGTTTGAGACTCAGTCTGAGTTCATTTCTTCTTATACTCCCCCGCAGGAGTATTGAGGTGTTTCAGGCCGGAGGAGATGCCCCAAAATAGGAGCTTAATGATGTTGTTGCAGACCCACAGAATATGATATGTGTGCAACTCAACATATGGAATATGCAAGCTCAACATGCTGGAATAAGTTAAAAATCTGTTCATGTGAAAGAAGGAGAATTTTAAATGCATTGGTTACACAAGGGCAACAAAAGCGAGCAAAGCCATTGCTGCTTTCGTTGTTAAGAGGACATGAAGAAAAAGAGAAGGTACCAGACCTCGTTAAAAAGTTCCTGTCTATATTAAAAAAAAAAAAAAAAAAAAAAAAAAAAAAAAAAAAAAATCAGCTTAGAAAGGTAGGCATGTGGTTCTAAAATAAACCATCTGGATTTGAACAAAAGTTTCCTGATCTGGGAATCAGCCTGATTTACAAACCATAAAGCAGGCCACAGCAGATAAGTTAACGCTATTGAGAACTGTAAAAATCTTAACACATTAAGTATTCCTAGGTGCCGTGTACCTTTGCATCACTCATAAAGTATTGGCTTGGATTTGTATTAAAAGAATTACTTGCCAAGAGAGTTCTTTGAGGAAATAGAGGTCAGTGCTGAAGTTTCAAGCAGACATTAAAACCAAAGGAAAGTAAATAGGTGACAAAGAGTAAAATAATGACCACGGTTTTAAGGGCACTCCTGGTATGAATCTGGTTTCTTCTTTGTTGACAGTAGTGGATATTTTAGTGTATCTGGCTTTGTTGGGGAAAAGTTCTTTTAAGTGCCACATAAATTTTTGGTTCAGGGTGAGAAAAGAGGAAACACAGATAGTGCTGAATTTATTGTAAAGGTTCATTTCAGCCCACCAGAGTCTTTAGTGGCAACTTAAAATTCCAGAAAAAACTTTGTTAAGGGAATAGACACTAGGAAATAAATGTGAGTATTGTGTTTATTGAGAAGTGTATTGCAGAGTTGTATGTTTAAAATCTAGACCAACTGCTAGAAGTGACAGAGGATGACAATTTAATTACAGTGTTCCGTTAGTTCAGTGTTAAGGTTTTTACATTCACTTTAGATTTTACCTTAGAATCTTAATGGTCTTAAACACGTAGCTGTAGCTGAATACATTGACAGTAATATGCATCCTCATTTCTCATTTCTTTTGCCCTTACTGGAACTTACTGTTCTGTCTTCTAATGAGTCTGCTGTTCTTTTCCTTGAGGTCGCCCTGCTAAGAGCACATGCAGGGGAGCACCTGTTGCTTGGAGCAGCAAAACGGTCTATGGTGTATAAGGACATTTTACTTTTAGGTAAATATTGGTTTTGTTTTAATTAATAATGATGATATAATACATTAGCAACCATGCAATTGCTTAAGTGGGACAACTGTTCTGGCACAATCAGAGCAATGCATTCTGTGAATGCTGAATAGCTATTAATGACAAAATGTCACTTGCCCTGTTTCAGCAAAAGCAGGTGGACAGTTTCGTGTGAGTTAATACAGCTAAAGGTTTATTTGGTATAAGAAACCACAACTTAAAGGGAGTTTGCGGCAAATTGTCTCCTTACATTAGCATCCTTTCTGCACCTTTGTCCTCCATTCCCCCCCACCCCCCTCCCAAGAACAAAGCAACAACAACAAAGAAAGACATGTTGTTTAAGAGAGGAGACCCAGCCTGCGGCCCATGTACTAACTTCAGACTTCATGAAAACCATTTATCTGGAGATTTCTCAAGAGCCCTACAGACATAGAGAAAACGCTACAGGCATAGAGAAAACGCTACAGGCTAGAAACTTGGGTAGCCTGTTGCCTGCCACTTGTTTTCCCAAGATCTCTCTCGCTGCTCCCTTGACAGTTGCCACATGACCATCATGTAACCATCATACCTGTTGTCCCTGGCCGTGTGAGAGATGGGTGCATATGTGGCACAGTGAGGGGTCATGCCTCAATGAGTGTATTCTTGGTCACTTGAAATGGCTTTTTCACTGGGTTATAGCATGGCTGTGAGGGAAGGGGACATCATCACGTGGTCAAAGCATATCTTCCCATTGTTCATACAAGAGAGGCACAGTAATACAATGACGTGTGTGCCTGTGTGCATAGTGGCGTGATGAGATACTTGCTAGAGTTGTTTTGACACAGTATTCTGTCAGTCTGAAGTGCATCGTGCCAAAATGGTCTCATTAAACGTGTGCAGCACTTGGGCTGTTTTCTGATAAAATGTGTAGGTCCTGTTGGACAGGATTTTTGATTTGAGGCAAGACTATGCAGACTATGGACTCAAGTTTCTTCACTGGTGGTGCGGTAGGAGGTTTTCCACTACTTGTTTTTCTTCCTCTTTATAGCTCTAGATAAGCTTGAATTAATTTTTGCACTTATCAAAATATTAAAAGGACAAGAGGGGCTTATTCTGCAGATATTCCTCTCACCAGCAATCCTTTCAAGCTAAAAACTGCACAAATTACTTTTTTAATCTAGTTCTTTCTCTAGATACAGTTTTACTGACAAAAGTAACATAAATAAAAAGGGAAATACTTGAAGTTTTATTTGAATTAGTAGATAATAAGGAAAATAATGATAAAATAATAAGCAGAAAATTATAGTCCGTATCACCATCATCAGCATTTATACCAAAAAGAAGAAACAATTTGAGGCTCCAAGGCTTATTTCTGATACTTGGAGGTAAATATCTGTAAAGCCTGCAAGTCATTTTGGCACGGATCTCTTGTGATATAATCATCAGCTTTTCTTTCAAAAGCTGCTTGGTGGCTTCCCGGTGTTCTCACCACTTATGTTAGATGATTTCTGGACCAAAGGTGTATTAAGATGCCATGATGGAGACTTCTCCAAAATAGAACTTAAAAATTAAAAGATCAGGGAAAATTCATTCTTTACTAAAAAATTTTATGATGCTTCTCAATTTTATTAGGAGTAACAGAAGCATCTGTTAGAAAAAGAAGCAGGCTTCTTTGTCCGTTGACAAATCCTGATCATTCAGCTTGGGATATATTATTTTAATAGGGGAAAAAGAAATTTTAAGATCAGTTTACCACTATATTTATCTATTATATAAAGATAAAGGTCTGCTTGCTTCATACATGTGTATTCAAATATGGACCTCAGTCTTGTGGACTAATCAATAACTGTACATGTTAGCATATTTACATGCACAGATTATTTACTGGGTGACAGCTATATGTTGCACCTGTACTCTGTTTGCGAAGGATATTTTTGTATGATGCAAAGGCTATTTTTGTATGATACAAAGGAGATTTATTACTTTAAAATATATTAATTTGATGAAGCAAAATGAAATGTGCTTATGAAAATGGACTTCATCTAGTATTTTACAGCAAAGTCTTTATATCAATCCACATGTTGGTGTTCTTTCTCTCTAAGGGAACAATTACATAATCCATCGCAACAGTACTGAAGTAGAGATCAGCCGAGTGGCAAATCGGATTCTAGATGAATTAGTTCGACCCTTCCAGGAAATTCAAATAGACGACAATGAGTATGCTTGCTTGAAAGCCATTGTGTTTTTTGATCCAGGTACTTTTTTGAAAATATCTCTCAGAATTATTTTACAAGTGACTATATTGAAAGTAATTTTTGTTGATGTAGGATCTGTTCATGGACGGAAAAGAAAAAATGAAAAATCCCTCCCAAACCATAATCTGCTTTGACTTTAAGTTTTTTTCATTTTTTAAGATGCAAAAGGCTTGAGTAATCCAATGAAGATTAAGAACATGCGGTTCCAAGTCCAAGTCAGTTTAGAGGATTATATTAATGACCGTCAGTATGACTCCCGAGGAAGGTTTGGGGAACTTCTGCTTCTACTTCCTACACTCCAGAGCATCACTTGGCAAATGATTGAGCAAATACAATTGGTTAAACTATTTGGAATTGTTAAAATTGACAATTTACTTCAGGAAATGTTACTGGGAGGTAAGCTAAATATTTGTTAAATTTACTATGTTGTATTACATTGAATTTAGCATACTGTGATGTTGAGGGAATCATTATGTAACAAAGCACTTTGACCACTATCTCACTGGCTGAACTTTGGGTCATATGATTGTTAGGTAAAGCCTTCTTGTCTTGGCTGATGATCTTATTAACTCAGTCCTTCAACCTCATATTGTGTTGTGTACTTCTCAGCCATAGCTGGGTATCTAGACATACAATTCCCTAGGCAGATGGAAGAATCCTTACAAATATTTCATTAAATCCACTGTTAAAGCAGTCAATACAGTGAAAATAAACACAGTGCTTAATATAGTTGAAGTCTGGTTAAATTGTTTAATGAATACCCAGAAGCAGTTATTCAATTGCCAATCAAAATATATGGTCTGTGGAAATGTGATTATTGAAGTATAAGTCACTGGCAATGGCATGCTCTTTTGAATTTATATATGCTCATGTTATTTTTGCAGGAACTTCTAATGATGCCAGTCATCTACATCATCCAGTACATCCTCACTTAGCCCAAGATCCATTAACTGGCCAAACTATCCTCATAAGTTCAATGACTGCTCCCGTACATACAGAACAGATACGTAAGTAATTGCAAGTTAGCTTCCTGTTTTAAAATTTCACTATTACATTTAACAATATTAATCAGAATCGTTGTCAGCCAATGATCCTAGAGTTATTTTATCAGCATTCTTGAAATGACTGTTTTAAAAATGTATGTATAGAAACAGTGTTGAGTAAGAGATTTTCACCTGAATTTAATCTAATTTTAAAAATTCAGTATCATTCTGATAAATCGTTTTCACATAATAAACTAAAAATTCACATAATTAAAATATCCCGTTTCCCTAGTATGCCAAATGTAACAACTTCCTTTCAGCACAGTAGTATGTATATGTGCACGCAGAGGAGGCCAGAATATAAAACACATAATTCTTTCATATATTCTCTTTCAGCAACTCCAGAAACTCCATTACCTTCCCCTCCTCAAGGCTCTGGGCAAGAATACAAAATGTCTACGAATCAGGCTTCAGTCATTGCACAGCAATCTATTTTGAAACAAAAAACATTGTGATAATGTTTCTCTCTCTGTCTTACTTGTCCGTCCTTCCTTCCTTCCTTCCTTCCTTCCTTCCTTCCTTCCTTCCTTCCTTCCTTCCTTCCTTCCTTCCTTCCTTCCCTCCCTTCTTCCTTTTTATGCACTAGATAGATTGGTAGGACACTTGCACATATAAAATCTCAGGATGATAAAGGAAATTATTTCCTCAGCAGCAACTACTGCAGGTGTTTCTTAAAACACCTCATGATTTGGAAAGTAATACTCACTGTTCTGACTGCCGCATACGGCTTTAATTGTGGACACTGCAGTCTGACAAATATGTATAGAGATTTTTAGATCTTTTAACTGGATAGATTAATTTTTTATTTCCTGTTTTAGTTGTTTTCTTAATATTATTGTTTTAGATGTGTATATAATGTTTTTCATTGTGATGAAACTGGTTAGTGCTTGTTTAGCTGTGAATTGTAGACATGAAAAAGCGGGTTAATCAGACAAAAGCCAAGATTCCATTAGTAGTAAAACAGTAGGCTACCAAACAAGGCACATGAATTAAATAAAAAGGAGAAAATACTTAATGGATAGAAATACCCAACTAATTTTTTTAAAAAATCTTAATTTGAAAGAACCATCTCTTTCAAATAAAATTTCAACAAAATCGAACTCAAAAGAGTTGAATCCTCCGTGATTACCTATTTGTATGAATCAGAGGGCTGTCATGAAAAAACGTGTTTGAGGATTTTTAAAAGTCTGTGTAAACAGTAATAGACACAGCTATCAGTCAAGTGGACAGTGCCGGGGCATGGGTACTAGTATTTATATTGCTAATGGACTGCTATGCTTTTTGGTCAGGAGTAACTAGTACTGGGAACACTTTGGGAATTAGGCCGGTCTAGGGACGCTTCGCACCAGGTGCTTTGGATGTGGCACTTCTCTTTAGGGGCACATACAGTATAACTAAGAGTATGGCCAGAGCGTGCCACTTGACCTCAGGGCTGGAGAACAGATTTTGTACTGTTTGCTTTTTTAGTGTAAATGTAGCCGTTGTGTTTATTTGCCTAATGGGCTGGTAAAAGCATGTTTCAACAATCACCCCAAACCTCACCTACAGCGGAGTTGTATTGATGTCGTAGCTCTGCGTCTGGAGAGGTACGGCTTACAAACTCACGTGTCAAACATATCTCAGTTCAGCCCCAGATGGTCCTGGTTTGAATCATGGTATTTCAAGCCAGAAGACAGTCAGCAGACCAAATATTTGTCCTCTGGTTTTGTAAGAGTTTTCAGAAGCTTGGGATGAATTGATTTACTGTGACCTTCTCCTTGTCTTCCTCTCCTTCCACTCTGGGGGCATCCAAAGTTGACTAAGTTTTGTGTCTGGAGTCAGTAACAACCCATCTGGATTTGGACCCTCTGTGGATTCGCACAAAAGGAACCTTGTGACACATACTCACTTAGGCATATACTCACCAAGTTAAAATTTGTGAAAATAATGTATTATGATATATAAAGTGATCTGTTAATACAATACTGATGTCACAAGAAAATCACCACTTTGCTCACTTTATTTATTCCAGACAGCAATGATTTTCCTTTAGCACTTTAAAGTAGACTTTCTTCCCAGAAGTTTTGCAAGAGAGAAACAGAAAAAAGAGAGAATAAAACACTGCAGTTTGTGAACTATTGCAACAAGAAAACAGAGTGGAGTCAGAAATTCTTGGCAGTGAGATGTTGATCATCCTGAACCAGACAGTTGCCTTAATCACAGTATCCAAAGATGGTGTGCTTAAACCTCTGGCTTTTAAAAGTTGATCAAACAAACTGATATGATTCTTCAAATACATTTTTGCAGGCAGGAAGTGCAATGCAGGAAATGCAACACAATAAATGTAGAGCTTACTGGAACATTCAAAAGGCTTTAATGGGAATACACTTACCAAGCATAGATGCTATGTTTCTTTACGTTATTTTAAAGTAGTTGCTTTAGTAAAGTCTGCATGGACTAGCTCTTAATGTTTACCTTTTGCTTTTTAGAGTTTTTTCATTAATTTTTGCCATTAACTTAAAGGGTATCCACACTGTGCTGTTTTTATAAGTTGGCCGCCAATGCTCTGTGGGCAAACACAAAGGTAAAGCATGCGTGAGAGATGCTGAGCACGTCAAAAGTTGTCTGATGGCATTCATTTTTGTGTACTAGTCATAGAAAGAGTG
>NW_010422726.1:60695-63246 GCF_000710305.1 Buceros rhinoceros silvestris | reverse complement strand
AAGAGTGTTGGGCTCAAGCTGGATCTGCATGACTTTAGTGGGTCAGATTAATTAAGTCAGTAGTATGAAGATGACAGTATTGGTCTAACCAAAAGCATTAAAGTAGTCCCCAAGTTGGCCACCCTTGCCAACATCACATAAGTGATGTGCATAATAGCCTAATGGGTTTAGTTTTCACACTGTACTCTAGATATCAAGTGTACAACAAAATGTCTTCACACACTGCCAAAATGTACTGGATGAAAAATAGACTTTGGTATTTTCTCTGACAAAAAGCTATCGATATTTTGTACCATATATTACATTTTTGAATAAGAACACCACTGTAATTTATTGGGAAAAGTTGATTTATTTTATAAATGTAACATTATTTTTGTAAACTTAATTATGAAAAATCAGAAATTATTAGCTTTGTTAAATGCTAAATTATAATTATATGTAACTTTATATGTTTGAACTCTAATATCAAGTTTTTGTCTTGAGCATTTGAAATTGAAATGGTTACTTGAAGTATTTCAAATGGACTGTTTTTTATCAAAGCTCAATAAAGAAAAATGAATGATTCAAATGACACATTTGCCTTGTGGTAATTTTTTTACTATTTACATAAACAATGACAATGTTCTATATTGCTTATGTTATGATTACTAATAAAACAGTAACATGCTTTCATCTCTACAATATTCACAGCATCACAAAATGGCTGAGATTGGAAGGGACCTCTGGAGGTCATCTTATCCAACCCCTCTGCTCAAGCAGGATATTGAAAACATATGAAGAAATATGATGGCAACATTTCAGTTGCTTGTACTGTAACACGGCAAAGTATTACATAGCTATGGTTTTCAATTTTTAGTTCTGACTCAAAGCTGAAGCACATGCTTAATTCCATTTGAGTTTGAAGTGAAGCGTATGTTCAACAGCCCTTTTTTTTCTGGACAGGGATAACTTAACAAATCGCTACCTTTCCTTGCTCTGGTGCATTGTTATTTAGGCTAATTTAGTTGCAAATAAGCAGTCATTTATTTTGTAGATAAAGACTTTGAAAACATTAGAAAGACTCTTTAAGATACACTTTTTAAGATAACCGGTATCTCCTCAGCCTTGGAAAGTATGTTCAGTTGTATGTCTCCTTTGAGCAGATTTTGAATAGAGGTGGTGAGTTTGGTGGGGGGTGGGTTTGTTTGTTTGATTGGTTGGTTTTTTTGTTTGTTTGGTTTTGTTTGTTTGGTTTTGTTTGTTTGGTTGGTTTTTTGGTTGGATTTTTTGTTTTGTTTTGGTTTTGGTTAGGTGGTGGCGATAACACAAAGAATTAGACTGTTTCCTTTGGCTCATGCGCTCTACTCTGAAGAGTGTAGAGTTGCAGAGCAAAGCCGCTGTGGGAGAAAGAAGAGAGTCCATCACTGAATGCTGGGTATCTTCAGACCCCTCTGAGGAATTATGTCTGTGGGTGGTTACTCTAGATGAAGGATTTCTCTCCCTTTACTTGTAAATACTGACTTGGAATGACTTTATGATTTTAGGGACCATAAAAGATTTTTTTCAACATACAATGGAGAATACATGGAAAAACCCCTATATCTTCAATGACATGACATGATGACAGACTCTTCTTTAAGGTTTTCCATAAATCAACTTTACAAACAACTCCAGGTGAATCAAGAGTGTATATTTTACAGAGATGGATGTATTAACTTCCAGTTCTGATCGTTGTACAAACTTCGTCCCAGCTAAGGAATTCTGAATGTGAATGAAGGTGTTTATGGAGTTCCATGAACCTTCTATGACAGAAAATTTAACATTTTGGGAAAATAAGAAAATCCGTTTTATCTCTTGGTTAATATTTGTATGCTTTGCTGTTCTGTTTTCACCTCAAGGATGTCTGTCAATCTGTGACTGATTAAAATTTTTACGTCTTTCCAGCAGACTATTTCTAGTTGTGCACCTTCAATATTTGTGTTACTTATGCTAAAGTAGATAGTCAGCTAACATTTATGACCACATTTTGCAGTACGTCTTTCATAAATTTTCCATATTGGTTTGCAAATATCTACATTCTTCATATTGACCCTGATGCAAGGCCATTGGCTTTCTTCTTTCCCTTTATTCTCCCTAGGAAAAAACAAGAAATGGAAAAAAAAATATTTGCCCCCAAATTTAAAGTCATTGCGTTAACAATAAAATTATGTTTCCTTCTCCCCTGTTCTTTTTGTAATATAAAAAGAAAGAGAACATAGTTGTCATCAAGACTGGCCTCCATCCCTGCTTTCTTCTGGGTTCCTTATTTCTTGAGGTAAATGCAAATATTTTCAATAATTGGAAAGTCTACATGTAAATAAAGAGCTCTTTATAAAGTCAAAATCTAAATTTAATTACAAAGAGGCGTGAAGAAGCTGAACTGCAGGAAATATATTTTCAAAAATTTCTTCCATAGAAATTAAAATTCATGCCCGATATCTAATAAAAATGATAAATATTTCTATTAAAGGGTAAGAAACTTAAAGACAAATGAAATATAAAGACTTACACAGTCTTTATATTCCATTTTCTA
>NW_010422726.1:51823-60567 GCF_000710305.1 Buceros rhinoceros silvestris | reverse complement strand
GAGGCAAGTCATTCTCTTTGAATACCAGCATATCTAAATAGCCTCTGAATAGGAAGGGCAAAATCTCATGAAGATGGGGGAGCAAGCTCATTATGCCTAAAAAAAATGTTCTTATAACAATGATCTCTGTTTCTTGCTGTTGGGCTAGAGCTTTGATTACTACTGACATTGTCTGGTAGTTCCTCTGAGTCAAGCGTCAAAGATGCCACATCATACTAGATTTACTGGTGGGGCTAAGGGGGTTGTCATCCCCTCATTAACAGAGCCTGATTTGACAGCTTCTCCAGGACACATCATGGTGGTACAGTTTTGCACCAGCACAGACCTCTTAATAAACCAATGATTTGGGGTCTGACGCCACTTTTTCCTTTTGCAAGGGAGAACACCACTGATGTCTAACACAATGAGGTGTGCTCCACCAGGTGAACAGCAGCAACTGAAGATTTTCCTTTAGCCAGTCTGGTCAAGGGGTAGTTTCATCTGAAAACTTAGACACTGTGAACTTCTTTCACTTGGATCTGAATAGCACTGGCTGGTCTCTTTGAGTCTTATTGTAACAAGAGTTGAACAGTTGAGAATCTTACGTGTTTGATTATACTCAATAGTTTTGTGGGTTTTGGCCTCCCGTGTAACATTCTGTGCCAGTTTGTTAGTAGGTTGACCAAGCAGACAGCAGTTGCTGTTTCAGATTTAGAATCCTGAATGTCTTGAAGGAAACGTAGTGACAAAAATTGAACAGGGAGTGAAATTGCCTTAAGAATTTAAAGGAGATAGTGATTCGTTAGAGAAAAATTTTGTAATAGAGTATAGGGTAAGGTCTTTCAAGGGAGTTTAGGGAAAGGAGGAAGGAAAGAAGACCTGCAAAAATCTGATAACACCATCAAGTACATGATGAGATTCTGAGAACCTCTCCAGTGGAGGTATAAGATTAGAGATTTTTGCTCAATATAGTTTGTGGTTTTGTCCAGTATAATACCCGTATATTGCGAACATTAGATAAGTTTGAAAAGCTGATTCGTTTACAGCTCTGCTTGAGAAGTTCATGAAACATATCCTAGCAGCTAGGCACACCCTCAGGTGTTCAGAGACGACTTATTGGTTCTGCACAGGGCTGCTGGGTAGGGAGGCCTGGGCACGTTCTACATCACTACTCCATGTCCCTTCCTCTAAGTGTTATTTAAACACATTCCTTATCAAAGGTCTGTAACGCCACGGGAGTGAAGCAGGATATAGCCCATTGCAATACTTACTATCTTCAATCTCCTATTATCATCACGTCTTGTTGCATGTGGCATAGCTGGATCTGCCAGTTGCGTCACCTGCACTACACGTGCATATGTCCTGATGACTTTTCCTGGAGCAGATCTGCAAGGTCCCCCATTCTGGGATTACTGCAAGACAGTGAGCACCCAGCTGATGCTACAACAGCAGCAGTGAGAATCACCTTGCAAAGCGGTCATGGTAGCAGCTGATCCATTATGCTAAGTTATGCTTTATTTCATACTTCTCACAGGCCAACTGAGATGTGATAAAAACTTGGAGAAGTTTTTAGATTTGTACAGAGGCAATATTTCAATTTGACAAAACTCTGGAGAAAAAAAAGTCTTGGAGCTGGTTCTCATCTGACACCTCCACATCACCCAATCTGCAGAGTCCTTGTGTCACCTATTAGAATGACCCCTATTTAATGTCTCTTTGAAATAAAACAACTAAATAGATTGGGTTACAACTGCCATCTAGCTAAAAGTATGCCAAATTCACAGACCCACAGTTCTGAGATCATATAAAACTTTATTTTTTAGTCTGTGCATATTGCTGCTTAAATGAAATGGGACAGCCTATGTTACATTTTGATCAGCCAACAATTTTTCCCCTGTTTTATTGACATCCCTCTTGATTGAATGACTTTTTGTGAATATGACTGCCCAATACAGTATCCTGTTTTTCAGATGCTTGCCTTTTGTAATTTAAATAATGCAATCACAGGAACTTAGAGATTTTGAGTTAAGAAGTAAAGGTAATCTTACAAAAATAATTTATTCAATATATTTCCAGCATCATCTATTCCAAGATATAATTAAGATTATCATGGATCAAGACTAACTTGCTGTGGTTTCCAGAAAGTGATGCAGATAACAAATGAAAGAAATTGATATAAATTTTGCATTGTCATGTTAGATTTTTTAATGAGCATTAGTCCTGATCAGAAAGGTAATAAAATGGAACAATACTCTAAAACATGCAGACAGACCTTTATATATTTCATTTATATACTGTGAAGTATACTTTTCTTTTGCAACATGTACATGAATATCAGGTTTTTATCTCAACATCAAAATCATGTTTTAACTGTAGCATGATTTGTTCCCTATTTGGATATGGAGGTTTTTTGCAGGTTGATCAAAATTGTGTCGTGATTAAATACATAGTGGCAAATATTCCATCCTGTGATACTGTGCCTCTTCAGAGACTGACAGTCTGAGGTGCTGCTCATTTACCAACAAATAATTTGAAAACGAAGATAGGGATGGAATCCTTCTGAACGGCAGGAGAGGAATCTCCATCTCCCTGATCATGAGGAAAGCATTGTTGGAGCTTTCAGATTTTGACTTACAGAAGGAAACACCTGCCTAAGGAGAAATTTGCACTTTGAAGAGAGGGGTGCTAGAGGGAAGAAAATCCCCTAAAAAAAGAAGACTTAGTCTCGAGGGCACACATTTAGAGAGGATAGATTCAAAAAGGCTTGATGAGCACAGAAAGGCAGTCAGCCAAGAAACTAACACAGCATTAGCTACTGGTTCTGCACAGCAGTATTGCCTTTTGCAATGCCTCTGCTTCTGGAGGTATATGCGTCTGTGAAAAGGAATCTTTCATTTGTCATGGTCTGATCAAGCATCAAGCATCATGGTTAACAGACAACCTCCTCAAACAATGAAATTTACACAGAGAAAAATCAGAAGTATTTTTTTTTTAATTTGGAAATAATTCAGCTTATTGATTTTTTTAAATGCAAGTCAGTATTTCTGGTATTTTGAGAGCTCTTTTCAGATTTTAAATGCTTGTAATTGGCCATGCTGTGTCAGGTGTCATCTTCATGTTCTGCCTGGTAGGGAGGAGTGGGGGCAGTGAATGAAAATGTTAAAAGGAATTTAAAAAAGAAAGAAAAAAAGCAGTGAGAACTCTCGGACCCAAAGAATATGCCTCCATCAGCACTCTAAATAGACTCATGGGACCTACTTTGACTAAAGCATGTGAATGGAACTATTTACTCCAGTTACTGCCTTCAACCCTATTAATATTGTTTGCTGGTGATAAAGGTTCTTTATTGTAATAAGAATTACATTGGTCTGTCCTCTCTCTCACCTGAATCTTATCTTTCCCTGAGTAAGAGTCCTTATTTATTTACAGCTTAATTTATATTGAATCCTGTGCCTGAGAATCCTTGAACCCATCAAGCTTACAGCACTTGTGTTGTCACACTGCTATCCCTGTTTCATGTAAGCTCAGGCTGAATTTCCTGGGGAAAAAACCAGTACCTACTAGAATAACTAGAATGGGCAAGAAAAAACAGCAGCAGAATTAGAAGGATGCAGAGCATCCTGTCATTTCTGCTACTCATTGCTGCTGAACCCACTACCTACTGTTCGTGACCTCTGAACACGTTAGCGATTGCGTGGTAGTTCCTCATGTCACAGGGAGACATGGAGACAAAGGTCTGTACGCTGCCACTCATTTTCAATGCGCAATCTACCTCTGGACTGTTACGGGGAGTGTTTGGAAGGATGTAAGTAGCACGGTTATTTCATCCTATTGTTTTGTATAAAAACCACAAATGCTTGAGATGTTCTTTTCCTCTTTGCACTTTATTTCATTAATAAATACTGATTCTGAAGCATTATTAAAAATATAACATTTGGACCAGATCGTAGCTGATGCATTTCATTTCTTACCACTCACTTTTCAGCAGTGTTCATTTTGTAATACCACTCAATTTTATTGCAAGGTAGTTTAAGATTTTAATCTAAGTTTATGTGGCTGTGGAATGGTAATGAGGAATAGCAGTATTTCTGTAAATGAGGTATCACCGCAGTCAGAGTACACTGCAGTTAGTGCTACAACACTCTAAAGCTGCTCTTCTCTGAAGTTCTGTAATTTTGGTGCAATGTGTATTACAGGTTAATCCCCTGTACACACAAGCCAATTCACCAGTTTAAACCTCATTATTTCCCGTCACTTTGCTTTAAACTACAACCAGAACTGGAGACAAAGCTGCGCCCATTGTCCACTGTCATTTGCTTTATATATGGAGACACTGAGAGTTATTTGTTGACCTTTGAAATAGCATGTCAAGCTCCTTTAATATTCTTTCATTTCAGATGATGAGGAATACAACTGAGAGTGCTCAGTCAGTCCCACGTGACTTGTGTCCTCAGTGGTAATGAGGCTAAGTGGTGTAGATGACCCCTAATGCACGAGGGGAGCAGCAGAGTGCCTGCTCCGGCATGTCTGTAGGGCTACATCAGCCTGTAACTGGAAGGGAATTACTTTCTGCTTCTTTCTCTGTGGGATGAAGACAGCTCAGTCTCCACTGAAGCTGATGCTCTATTGGAATGATTCTTTTTCATACATTAGGCATTTTTATTTTTTATATGAAAGAAATTACGCTGCAATATTATGACACAATACAAAACATTACAGTATTATTGGAAGAAAAATTCACTGAAGAGCGTAGCAAGCCTACCTTGGGGTTTGATCAAACTGTTGTATAAGTAAGCAAACTTAAGGAAAGGTAACAGTTCATATAGAAAATAGGAGTATCTGGATATCCCTTACTAATGTAACCTAGTGTCTGAGAGTAAGCAGCCACCTTCAGGACATGAGGTAGAGCTTCTGAGGCTGCTAAGACTTTTGAGATACAGTCTGAAAAAATGCTTATCACTCTGACCCAGTTCAACAGAGCGCTTAAGCAACGCTGAACTTCATAGTCATGGCTGACTTCATTGGAGCTGCTTAAAGGCAAGTGCACTCTGCAATGCTGTGCAGTGCAGAGACAAGTGAGGAACTGAAAACACTGCACTGCTGCAGCCTAACAAATTATTGCTGCTTTAGCCCCTGAATTTTTAAAAACAGGATGACTTTCAGGAGAATGTATGCTCTTTCCTAGCCACAGGAAACAATGTAAGGAAACAAGATGCAGACTGAGTTAAATTCCCACTAGAAATTGCAAAGAGTCCCCCACCTCGTCATCATTTTGCATACAAAATTAATCACAAATGGAAAACTGACTTTTATGCCTGGACATTGCCTGGAGAGTTTTGAAGTAGCTCTTCCCACCTGTACATGAAGTGTTGCTGGAACTGACTGCTCAGCCATCAGCAAGGTAGAAACTATGCTCACAAGCAGAGTTACCCTCCATCCTTGTGGCAAGGTGGCTGGCTGAATGGACTATGGGGGATTGCATTATTTTCTAACACCTTTAGACAACGTTCTTAAAATGAGTCTAGTGATGGGAACTTCGCACTATAGCTCATAACTGAGTCTAAACTTTGGCACTAATCTACAAAGATATTTTGGCACCTAACTACTACTGAAATCAATGCAAGATGAGGACCTAAATAGTAATGACATGCCCATGTGTCTCCTAGGATCTGTGCCGTTGATCTCAAAATCTGTCATTCCAGCTCATTACAGGCTCTCTATATACTTTAAAAAATACAGGAGGTATGAATTTAAGGATAAGATTAATTAATAGTGGCATTAACTGTAGCAAAGCAAAGAGACAAATTACACTGACAGAGATACTGGGAAGGATAATGGATTTAATCACGTGTTGCCATCTGTGGTGTCACAAACCACCTCTGGCATCACAAACCACCTGTGACATCATAAACCACCAGTGAGGTCATAAACCTTCTGTGATGTCACAAAACACCTGTGATGTTGCAAGGACCTGCCATATCACAAAACACCTGTGACATCACAAATTGCCTGTGACATCACAAACCCCTGCAGAAGCACAGGCTGTTCTGGCCTCATCTCCTACTCATGGACTTGTGATGTCACAAACCACCTATGATGCCATAAACCACCTGTGACGTCATAAACCACCTGTGATGTCATAAACTGCCTGTAACATCACAAACCTTGCAGAAGGCATGGGCTACTCCTACGTCATCTTTTTCTCATGGATCTTTGACATCACAAAAGAACCTGTGATGTCACAAACTTCCTGTGATGTCATAAAGCACCTGTGATGTCAAAACCCACCTGTCATGAAAGACCTGACATCACCCAAAAAAGTGACATCACAAACCATGTGTGATGTCACAAACCACCTATGAAGTCATAAAGTGCCTCTGATGTCACAAAACATCTGACACCACAGACCACCTGTGATGTCACAGGTGATTTGTGACATCACAAACCATCGCATGGCATTTACATGACAAACAGGTGATCAGCCCAGTCATCATGGGTTTATGAAAGGCAAGTCCTGTTTGACCAACTTGATCTCCTTCTCTGACAAGGTGGCCTGCTTAGTGAATGAGGGAAGAGCTGTGGATTTTGTCTACCTGAACATTAGTAGGGCCTTTGACACTGTTTCCCACAGCATTCTGCTGGAGAAACTGGCTGCTCCTGGCTTGGATAAAAACACTGGCTGGATGGCCAGAGAGTGGTGGTGTATGGAGTTCAATCCAGCTGGCAGCCGGTCACCAGTGGTGTCCCCCAGGGCTCAGTGTTGGGGCCTGTCCTCTTTAACATATTTATCAATGATCTGGATGAGGGAATTGAGTGCACCCTCATCAAGTTTGCAGATGACACCAAGTTAGGTGGATATGTTGATCTGCTTGAAGGTCAGGAGGTTCTACAGAGGGATCTGGACAGGTTGGATCGATGGCCTGAGGCCAATGGTAGAAGGTTCAAGAAGGCCAAATTCTGGGTCCTGCAATTGGGCCACAACAACCCCCTGCAATACTACAGGCTTGGGGAAGAGTGGCTGGAAAATGCCCAGTGGAAAATGGGTCCGTCAATGGGTCCACAACAACCCCCTGCAACACTACAGGTTGGGGGAGGAGTGGCTGGAAAGTTGGTTGGTGGAAAAGGACCTGCGGGTGCTGGTTGCCAGCTGGCTGAATATGAGCCAGCAGTGTGCCCAGGTGGCCAAGAAGACCAACGGCATCCTGACTTGTATCAGCAATAGTGTGGCCAGCAGGAGCAGGTAAGTGATTGTTCCCCTGTACTTGACACTGGTGAGGCCACACCTTGAGTATTGTGCTCAGTTTTGGGCCCCTCACTTCAAGAAGGACATTGAGGTGATGGAATGTGTTAAAAGAAGGGCAACAAAGCTGGTGAAGGGTGTAGAGAGCAAGTCTTATGAGGAGCGGCTGAGGGGACTGGGGATGTTTAACATGGAGAAGGGGAGACTCAGGGGAGATCTTATCACTCTCCGCAACTACCTGAAAGGAGGTTGTGAGGTTGGAGTCGGTCTCTTCTCCCAAGTACTAAGAAATAGGACAAAAGGAAATGGTTTCAAGTTGTCCAGGTGAGATTTAGGTTGGATGTTAGGAAGAATTTCTTTACAGAGAGGGTTGCGAATCATTGTAACAGGCTGTACAGGGCAGTGGTGTTTAAAAGTTGTGTAGATGTGGTGCTGAGGGACATGGTTTGGGGACCGTGGCAGTGCAGACTGTACAGCTGGACTTGATGATTTTAAAGATCTCTTCCAACCAGATGATTCTATGATTCTAATCTAATGGAAAAAAAATAACATACTACATGAAACTCATATCTGAAAAAAATGTGGCTATCATTTATAGTTCATATAGGGACAAAAATCTTTATACACTAGCAGTATATAATCACTGAAAAGAGTAAGCTGAGATCTTTATAGTAGCAGTGATATCTTTTCCCTTGGTGGAAGCCCTGGCCCAATTTCATATCTACAGAACCTCTCTTTGGCTGAAGGGGCTGACCTATCTCAAGCACCCGGTGCTAGGGAGGAGTGCAACCTCAGTGGAGACATTCAGTCTCTGAGCAAACACCCACTGAGGAACAAGCCTGAAACATCTTGTGTTTGTTTGCTACTGGATAACACAGGGAACTCACCATTTAGCATACTAGCCGGCATGGCTATTATTTAAAGTATTATTTAAAGACCCCAAACAGGGTAAGAACAGAACCCCTAAATCAAGACTGAGAATTTGACCAGTGACCAGTGAGAGGAATAGATAAACATTCCTAATCCAGGTAGCTCCCATGTGGGAATTCTCATGTGTGCTAACCACTGAGCTAGACACTAAAATGCAGAACAGGACATTGCATCCTCTTTCATCATTATTTTTTTTGACCAGGCTGTGGATCTCCATGAGAAAACTTGATCACATTCAAAGCTATTCAGGTTAAGATGCTTCTGGGTGTGTATACAACTAAAAATTCAAGAGCTTTTCTACGGGTCCTTGCTGTTAGGCAGAGAAGAATTTTGAGGATGTCAGCTGAGACCTCATCTTCTCTTTGATCCTATTTATACTGAGTGATGCAGGAGGATACCATGGCCTCTGAGACACTGTTGGGCTCTCACTGTCATGCCAGCTATCATACCGCAAGCATTATACCTGCATCAGTGCAACATTAAGCTTGAAGATATAATGCACTGATATGGCTAAACTGCCTTCAGATTCAAGCTAGCATTTCCAAGTATGTCTCTGCTAGCTTGGTATTCTTTACTCATACTGCGCTGTGTAGGG
>NW_010422726.1:35690-51758 GCF_000710305.1 Buceros rhinoceros silvestris | reverse complement strand
AGGGAAGGCATGTATTTCTTCTGGATACCTTTGTAGACCTAGTTTTCAGTGCTTTCTGCAGAGGATTCTTTGCCACTTCTTGGAGTCTGGCTTGTTAATTGATCCATAGGATTACATCTACATCTACAGATGCAGACACGGAAAAAGCAGCAAATAAATTTTAAAATTAAATATAATTGAATAGAATAACTGTTTTACAAATTTATTATAGTCAAGCTGATAGAGAATGCAAAATAATCTTATCTGAAAAAAATAATATACACAAGCACTTGTCCAGGGGCTGCTTGTGTGTAGGGCCAGCTCTAGTTCATGCTAGTAATAGAATAAATAGCAGAAAACAGTATATGATTTTTTTCAGAATTATTTACTAAATCCCACAATACTTGAAAAATGGTGTGACAAAGGAACAGAAATGTGACTTAAAGGGCCCCTGCCAGAATAACTCTGACAAATATTCAGTTGACTGGTGACTCTGTCTTTCCACTAAATATGAAAGAATCCCTTCTTTCCCTCCATTCTTTTTTTTTCCCCCTGTCGTGGTTAATGCATCTTAAAACATTTCTTTATATCTAGGCCCTGTCTGTATCTTTACAAACATCCATCTGTACCACAAAATGTTTGACACTCATCCTTTTCTCTATTTACCTTTTCCCAGAGGATAGGCTTGTAGTGGTGTCCCAAATGGTGATAAAGCATGGCACATCTAAACTAGCCTTTTATAAAACCTCAGACTGCAGAGAGATGGCCACAGTGGCATCCAGTGAATGTCTGGAAGAACTAAGGGGACATTTGTTGAAGTAACTAGTCAGAAGGCCTCAAGGGAGTAACTAGAAATCCATTTCTGTAATGGCCTGGCCTCTTCCTGTACTCTCCCTTCAGAAAGGTCAATTCTTAGCCTTGAAAAAAGGTCTAATTGCATTTGTGAAACTGTAGTCAAGATGTGACTTGAGGCTTCATGAGCACTGAGCAATTCTGGACTTAGCTCTGAGTTGGATGGAGGGTAGGGGATATTTATTCCTTTATTTACTGTATAAAGTGGAGTCAGATAGTTAATACGACCCATACAAGGCAAATTTGTCCATGACAAGACTGGAAGAAGTGTTCAGCGGAAGCAGAGCATCATTGTGATTCTGTGACTTGTGGTGATAAGAATGCATTGTCGCAAAAAGTAGGAACGGACCACGTGACACAGACTAATGGACTGCTTGCACTCACATAGCAAGGATAAAGCAGACAAGTTTATTAAGTAAGCCAACCTCTTTTATACTATTTGCTTCTGATCACACATACTGTAATTGGATAGCTACAGTGTTCACACACTCAAACACATCTGTTAATTGGTTACATGCAACCAAGCACACGCCCTCCTTAACGAGCAGCTTCATTAAACACAGCTGCCTTATCTCTTACTTGTTTTTAATCTTCGTCCTTGGCAGTTTCTATTCTTGCTAGTTGTTAACTTTTCCCACCCCAACAATGCATCAGGAGAGGGAGTTATCTGGAACCACTTTGTTTCCAGGGCTGGTACACTGGCAAACCAGTATCACCTCAGCACCAATAACTGACTTGCTCTAATTTTCTAAGCCTTACAGACTTGGCCAGCTTCTCTATGCCTTCCAGCCAGATCGTCAAGGGCCAGTGCAATAGAGCTAGATGTGTGTGATACTGTGTTTGGTCTCATGCATTCTGCCAGCTTCAGTGTGAGCTTCAGTGTGAGCCTATGGGTTTCAGTGTAAGACTGAGCTCTACATCTTGGCCCTTTCTCTCCCAATGGAAAAGTTCATATGACCCTCGAGGGTTCACGGCAGCTGGACATACCTTGGGGAAGAGAATAGGCCACAGATCACTCATACCTCTCTAGAGGATGGATATAAAGAGATCATCTGGGCATAAATGCTAAAAGACTGCACAACCCTAGCCTATACATGTTGCTCAGAGAGTGATCAAGGCAAAATAAGGATTACGCTAACTGCAAGATAGACACATTGAGGTCAATCAGCTTAACGTACTGACATGCAGGTGCTCCAGCTATAACCAAGAGAATCTGTTGTTCTTTGTATTAGATCTTACACAGCTGATATAGAGACAGTATATCTTGCTCCTGAATAAACAGTAAAAAATAATATTGAGATTTACAGATATACGTATCTCATCAGGCATATTGAAGAAAAAAAACACAGAAATTAAAGGCACAATTGTCATGGAGGCACCCACTAAACAGACAGCAGCAACTATCCAAAAAACGTGAATTTAGTGCAAACAAATTTGCCTGGCACTCTGACTGTACAGGTTCAGATGTCAGTTGGGAATTATTACTGCACAACAAACTTACGAACACTAAGGAATCTATTCTAAGGAAGAATGACCCAAAACATGCACAGCTCACGATAAAGGAGAGAATCTCTCACCTAGTGATACCAAGGGGGTCGCTTACCAATGCTCGGGTAAGGGTGACTCAATCCCAGGAAAGTATCCTCGGCCGGCATCCCGACTCGAGGGGAGAGTCTCCAACTGCACGACCTGCTGCTCTGAGGAGAACCAACTCAAAAGTGGTTCTCCAGCATTGCTCCATGTATACCCTGGTCGAGTGTGGTCCTGAATGTGAACTGTGGTCACTTTCAAGACACACAGGCAGGATGCAGTTAGCAGAACCCAGACTCCGAGGCATCAATATCCCCGGGTCGGTGGGGAGTGGTGAGTAGCTCCTAAAGCTTATCAGGTGCTTCTGCAGAACTGTCTTTTCTGCAAGCTTCGTTCAAGTCAGTCAGGGGGGTTGCACTGCCACAACAATTTTGGATCAGTTTGATGGTCCCTTTATTACAACACACATTACTATCATAAAAGAAAAATCTCATCTTGAAAAACTGACTCAGTAGAACATAATTGTGTGTTTCACAAAGATTTAAACATGGGATTAAGTGATCTCACAAATCAGAGCTTTATATACCGGAGTTCTTCTAAGCATACTAACAAAATGCTAGAAAAGCAAAGTAAAATACATTTGGTCTTCCAAAAAACCTTTTTAGTCTATTAAGTAACTCAAAAGTTATAAGGATTAAGATAATGTCTTTCTCTCAGTAGGAGTCAAAATGAGAAATAGAAACAAACAAGTGAATTTGAGCACAGTTACAACGACAAGTAAGAAAACACTGCTTGTGTTTCTGGGTGATGTGAAAATGAGAGCAGAGGAGAGGAAGGAAACAATGGTTATTATCCTTGGGACTTAGTAGTAGGTAGGTGTGGTAGTAAAGGTAAAAAATGTTTTCCCTGAGGGAAAAGAGGAACTGGCCGAGAGAGCAGGATATTTTTTCTGTAAGCATATTTGTTTAACACCTCACCTCCGTGTGATGGCCGCTTTTCATCTCTAGGACTCAGCATGCTCTTAGTCGCCTATGTTGCTGGCCAGCAGCTATGGAGGGGTCCCACAGAATGGGGGGAGCTGTTGGCTGTGCAGTGGCCATGGCATGCCAGGACGTGCTGGAGCCCAGCACACACCAGAGCCCTAAAGTAAGAGACAGTCTTCCCTACTTGAAACGTTGTTTAATATATTTCCCCAAGTTGCATGCTATTACAATAGTTAGGGAAGTCCAGGACCTGTGGGATGCATACAGCCCCAGTTCTACAGTACTTTGTGTCTGATGTTGCTCATTAGCTCAGTGTCCTCTTTGACAGTCCTTATTTTTCATAGTATCTTTCTGACCAAAGATAAAATGGAGATTTTTAAATTTGCTGCTTTTGATCTTTGACTTATTCATGAAAAGATGTCAGACAGATATTAATAACCTAATTTTTGAGGTTACAACACGAATGTTTCATAAGAACTCTACAGGCCAGAGATTTGTATAGGAGATGAATAAGAAATTGAGATGCCGTATTTCTAACACACAACCTTCATACACATCAGCACAAAAAATAACCCACAGCTCCAACTCATTTTAGTGAGACAAAGGCAATATAAAAGAGAAATAAAAACAGCTACATATTACTAGAAAGAATTGAACTCTGATGTATATTGATGTTCAGACCCTTCAGAATTATATTTTTGATAGACAAAAGTTCTATTGCAACATTTTTAGATATTAATTTATTTTAAATGTGTGTATTTGTGAGTTTATTTAAATGAAGCATGCTCATTATGGTGCATGCACATATGAATTATATTTGTATATATTTTTATATTACATTGATAAACTGTCATCTGCACATAAAGACTGGCACAATGCTTTAGGAATTCTTAGCAGATTCAACTTCTTGGTTCTCTGTCAATTATACAATGAATATTGAATTATTCCAGCTGTTTCAGAAGCTTTAGGAAGAAACTGATCCCTGCATGGGAATCTTTTGTATACTCAGATAACCAAAGTAAGATAATATACCTTCTTTCTTCCATAGAAACTCCAGCTTACTGTACTGCCTGAAGATACTGGTTTTTTTTTCCCTCATAATCATTAAAGTTTAGAATACGAAAGACTACCACCCTAATTTACACACTGAACTAGACTCAGATTTGTGAGGATGACCCTAAAGGAACTCAGGAGGTAATACACAGAAAATTATTTCTAGCTTTGCCATTTTGCAATAAGAGATCTTCCATTTCTGTAACACTTTTCATTGTAGACACAGATATAAACCAATATTCTTGGTATTCAGGAGTGTACAATAGTCATGATATGTGTAAAGATCTAAGTGACCATATTATATTTAACATGAGTACCTCAAGAAAAAATACATGTAGAGAGTGTTAAAATGGTAGCCACAAAACTCACTGAGAATTTCTTTACTGTAAGACTGGATTTCATGACCAGTTTCCACAAGTTAGACTGGGGGAAAATCTGAAGATTTAAGGCACAGAGAGAAAGGGGAAGTTTTGACATATCAAG
Organism: Buceros rhinoceros silvestris; assembly: GCF_000710305.1. NCBI lineage: Eukaryota > Metazoa > Chordata > Aves > Bucerotiformes > Bucerotidae > Buceros > Buceros rhinoceros. The sequence goes on along the minus strand of NW_010422726.1, from coordinate 46,878 downwards.
GAAAAAAAGCAGTCTGAAATCCAAAAGCCATCTATTTTCAAGAGAGATACATATGTATTGAGGAAAGTAGAATATGTCATGCCAGAAAACTGGTGATTTTATAATAAAATAAGTTAGTAATAAAATTACATGACACATCATGTTCAAACACTGACATGAATGATGCTCGCACAGTGAATTTATAAAAGTTTATACTTCAGGAAATCATTCTCAGTTCTATGATAAGACAGTATTTATTATAGTAGGTGTGGCACAGGTTTACATAGTCAGATAATAACTCCTGATAAAAAACAGATACAACATGCTTTGCAGGATGTTCATTGTCTTAGAAGAAAATGTTCACTCCATGATTCTCAGAATGTTTGATATATGTACAGTATCACTGTGTGAATCATAGAATGGTTTGGGTTGGAAAAGACCTTAAATTCCAACCCCCGTGCCATGAGCAGGGACCCTTCGGCAAGCTCAGGTTACTCAAAGCTCCATCCAGCCTGACCTTCAATACGTCCAGGGGTGGGGCATCCACAACTTGTCTGGGCAATCTGGTCCAGTGTCTTAGCACCCTCACAGGGAGAAACTCCTTCCTAATATCTAAGCTAAATCTACCCTCCTTCAGTTTAAAGCCTTTGTTCTTTGTCCTATCACTACATGCCCACTTTAAAAGTCCCCCTCCACCTTTACTGAAGGCCCCCTTTTGGTACCGGAAGGCTGCTACAAGGTCTCCTGGAGCTTTGTCCTCTCCAGGCTGAACAACCCCAACTCTCTCTCAGCTTGTGTTCACAAGGGAGGTGCTCCAGTCCTCTGATCTTCTTTGTGGCCCTCCTCTGGGCTGTCTCCAACAGGTCCACGTCTTTCTTATGTTGAAGTCTCGAGAACTGAACACAGTACTCCAGGAGGGGTCACGTGAGAGCGGAGTAGAGCAAGAGACTCACCTCCCTCAAACTGTTGGCCTAGCCACACTGCTCGATGCAGCCCAGGGTGCGACTGACTTTCTGAGCTGCAAGCACGCTTCTTGCTCACATTCGGTTTTTCATCTACCAACACCCTCAAGGCTGCTCTGGATCTAGTCATTGCCCAGCCTCTATTTGTCCTTGGTATTGTCCCCACCCATGTGCAGGACCTTGCATTTGGCCTTGGTGAACTTAATGAGGTTTCACAGACCCACCTTTCATGGCCCCTGATGGGCTGCAACAAGGTCCTCCTGCATGACATACCTTCCCTCCACTGTGTTGACTGCACCACACAGCTTGGTGTTGTTGGCAGACTTGCTGAGGCTACACTCAATCCCTCTCTCCATGCCACCAACAAAGTTGTTAAACAGCGCTGGTCCCAGTACTGACCCCTGAGGAATGCCACTTGACACTGCTTTCTAATGCAGCCATTGACTACAACTCTTTGAGTGCAACGTTCCAGACAATTCCTTATCCACCGAGTGGTCCATTCATCAATTCCATGTCTTTCCAATTAGAGACAAGTATGTCTTGTGGGACAGTGTCAAATGTTTTGCAGAAGTTCGGGTAGATGATATTAGATTGTCTTCCCAATGCTGTAACTCCATCGTAGAAAACCACCAAATTTCGTCCTTAGTGAAGCCGAGTTGGCTGTTGTCAATCACCTCCTTTTTTATATTGTCCCCTAGCATAGTTTGCAGGAAGAAAGTTTTAATATAGTTTTTCTTCTAGTATTTGAAATTAGTCTATGAACTACCGTCAACTCACTCTCCTGTATAAATTATTTGAAACAAATGGTGGGTTTTTTTGTGAAAGCAGGGCATGTGTACAAACAAGATCATGATGTCCTGGGTATAAGCTATAGGGAATCTCTTCAGTCTCTTTCACCCCTTGCTTTTCAAAACAAGGGCAGAACACTGCAAGAAAAGTACATGAAGCAGTCTTTGCAGCTCATCAGTGCTACTTCTGGACTAGTAGAAAAGGATGAGCTTTTATTTCAATGAGAGTCCAAGGACTGATCAGAAGATGACCAAGAAGCCTCCTGGCTATGCATAGAACAGTTTGTTGCAGGGAGTTGACTCGCTAAGAAAAGAATTTCTCTCATTCTTGCATGTCTGTTTTATATTCTGTTTTACTTTCTCCTATCTCAACATTATGAGGGGAAAAAACAATTTAGGAATGGATATAAGTATAGAATAAGTATGGAGCTTTTCCTTTTTAAGTCTCAAATTTTCTCTGAAACTGGACTCCATTGTTTCTCATCAAACTTCATGACAGAAGGCTCTGCTTTTTATTTGTAATATATTTTCATAATCTCTGTGCAGTTTTTCTTCCAAAACTAATATTCCTAATCCCTAAAGTAACTCAGCTCCTAAAACTCTGGACCTGCTTTTTGTATTCACATTGGAAAGCCACTGGTATACAACTGGCCTTAATTGGAACACTGGGGTAGGCTCAGTAAAAGAGAAAAAATGAAAGGATGTGTTAACCTTACTTGCAAAGGCAGTTGGAGTCATACAGCTAGGGCCTTTGTGTGGTCAAAATTCTGTGTTCTACTTAGGTACATTAAAAAGACCTCCTAGCAATCTTTGACACTTTTCATGAAGAGTTGCTAGCTTTATTCTTTTTTTCTTTCTTTTTCCTTTTTTTTTTTTTTTTGTTATTTAAATACGTTAGTCAGAAGAAACATTTTCTTCTTTCTTAGTTACGGGAAATTTATAGTTTGTTTAAATACACTTACATTAGAGTGTGGTTAGTATTTTTCTATGAATTAGTACTTCTACTTGTTTTCTTTTTTTTTCCTTTTTTTTTTTTTTTGTTATTTAAATACGTTAGTCAGAAGAAACATTTTCTTCTTTCTTAGTTACGGGAAATTTATAGTTTGTTTAAATACACTTACATTAGAGTGTGGTTAGTATTTTTCTATGAATTAGTACTTCTACTTGGGGCTCTTCCATTGGTAAAATGTGATTAATTTTAAATTAAAGAATGACCCGAACAGCACTTGAGACTAAACTGAAGTGTTTTATAAAATACATATATTGATTTTAACCAAATGCAAGCTTTTTGGATAAAATGACTCTTTGATCCATATTCAGTGTACCAAAAACTAACTTTCCTGACTCATTATATGAAGACATAAAGAAGGTCTGTCAGAGATGAAGTACAGAAGTGAAAAGAGGTGAAAAATGAATGAAGTGAAATAACACTGTTTGAGCTTTGTTGTCTTTCTATACTATACTAGAACAAGCACTTCTTGCTAATATGATGGAACAACTCAACAATTTTCAGGCACAAAGACTACTTGAGGGAAAATTCAATAAATAACTTAAGAATACCAAACTGTAATCAGGCCTTGGGGAAGAAGCAGTATTGAAACACAAGTTTTTTTGACAGTTTTGAGTGTAGCTCTGGTGGTCTGTTTCAAAAACTGTCAAAGTAATGATAAGTGGTCTTAGGAGTCTAGTTTGATTCTTAAACCAAATAATCTGGCTGCCTTCTTGGTATTAGTGCCATCAGCAGTTTAAAAAGTCTGCTTTTTGAAAGAGAAGAGATGTTAAAATAGCAAAATGATTATGCTGAATGTAATTACTTTTCATGATATCCTCATCGAAATCAATGGGATTGACTAATTAAGACATCTAAGCTGAAATCAATAGGATCTGACAGCTAACACCTCCCTGTAGCATTAAGCCAGCATCAACAATTCTGCATCTGTACTGATGTGAAAATTAGCCAATCCTGTTTCTATCGCTATTCACTAATTACACTTTCCCTAACAACAAAGCCATTCTGTACCTAGTATACTCCCCACGTTCCAAAATGAAAGCTGATGAAACTGATATACCTTATGTCCTGTAGTGCTTATTTGCAGTTTGTTACAAAAGAGGTTTGATAGGCCTGATGTTTGGGTTGTCTTTCCTAAGATGCACATACGGACTATAACAAGCAATTAAAATGCAGGCCATGGCCAAGAGCATCAAATGCAGGGCTAGCAGCCCAGACTGGGGATAAAAAAAAACCTGAGCCACAACCAACACCTGCTTGTTGTTTTACTCTTTCATAATGAACCTTTAATGGGAAAGCTTATGTGTGGATAGTTTCCTGCTAGTTCTTCCACTGAGAGTTGTTCTGCCTTCCCAAAAGTTTTCAGTCTTTCCCCACTGGATTTCTGGAGATCTATGCAAAGCCTGTGCTACATCACTCCTGAACCTATCCTCAGTGCATGGCAGAACAGTTTCATGGAAATCACACCACCTTAGGCTTTCTCGGGCTGGAAATGGAAGAGATCACAGAATCACAGAATCACCTGGTTGGAAGAGACCTTTAAGATCATTGAGTCCAAGATACAAGCAAAGAATAAAAATATGTGTGCTACCCAACAGACATGCAGCCTAAGTTTTGTTTTTCTGCTGGTCAGATTTTGTTCCTTTTGAATTTCTAGGCAGAAGTAATGGTCAACATAGTTTTCCATCTTTAGTTTGCAGTGAGGCTGTGACTCTTCAAACTATGCTGAGAGGCACGATAGCCTTCACCAAACCAAGTGCAATCCATTTGACATTATACACAAATGAACTTGAAGACAGATCAGAAATTTCAAGGAGAGTAGAACACGTAAGACACGTCTTCTAAAAATCCTGTTGTCCCTAGAATTCACTTAATCTCTATTCATTTTCTGATAATACTTTTTTTCCCCTTCCAGTTGCTGTTGGGGTTTTGCACAGTTTATTTTGCTATTTAATTCATGGCCAAATGAGTATTATTTGTTGTAATATAGTTATCCATAGCAGACTAGAACCATGTCTTCCAACCACTAAAGGTCTCAGTAAACAGGCATTTGAAGACATGTTAATAGCTCACCGTGGCCCATGTTTTCTCTTTCTGTCAGGTACAAGCACATTTATTTAGAGGTAGAGTACAAATCTAAGCATGCCTTCATGTGACCAATGTACTTCTGCTCATGAATTTTCAAGCTGAAACTCAGAAAATTTTAAGAACCCAGATTAACAGTATATCCTGTCCAATCGTAAAATAAAAAACAATCCAAAATGTATTAGAAGTCACAATCTCTCATAGCAAATTCTCTCTTCATAATTTATGAGCCAAAGTAGTTCCGTAAATTCCTGTCCTCTGAAAGGTTTTGCAGGTTCCTGGATATTAACAAAAAAAGAGAGGTTAAATGATTTATGTTGAAGAACTGAAGTCCAGACGCCTGAAGCAAGCAGTAAATCTTAATATTGGATATATTTAAAATTTATGGTAGGAGCAAATTTCCTTCCAAGAAATTTCTTCATATCTGCATACAATATTTGATTTGAGAATAATTAAGCAGGAGTTTGAATTTCAGCATGTGGAAAATGATTTATCCTGAACTGGGCTGGCAAGAAGATGCTTGACATCAAGTGTTTTTCATATTTATATGTTGTCTGCACCCAGCTTTGTTCAAGTCAACGAGTTTTTCTATTGGATCAGGCCCCAGAGAATTTAATCACCTCTGCTGATCTCACCTGCAGCAGCATGGCTTGGAAAGAGAAGATGACATTCAGGTTGCAATTTCCAGCCTGCCTAGGAAACCATGCTAAGTCTGGTTTAATGATCTCTGAAATGTCCTTCTTTACAAGTGCAACCTCTAAACCAGCAACTTCACTATGTTTCTCAGCAAATTACTAATTATTTTCTTCAAAACTCTTGAAGGAGAACAAGTTACCAAGCAAATGTGAAAAGACGGTAAAATACCAAAATTTTGAGGTGGCAGCAGAAAAATTGCAATGTGATCTATCACAGGATACACTGTAACATCCTTTCCCTTTTTCCATTTTAGGAAGAGGTCTCATACATAGGCTATAATTTAGGAGCAATGGGTTCCGTTTTTCCAGTTTTTTCCGTTGTGTGTCTTTTGGCAAATATTTTTGCCCTAGTGGTTCTTAGGTTCCTCAAAATAGGCTGTAAATAGTTCTTAGGTAACATTCTCTATATCACTGTCTAAGGCCCTGTAGGAGAATATGGACAGAGGTGCATAAACATTGGCCCAGGACAGAGACGTTGCTTAGAATTACAGCTAATGAAATAAATGTTTCTTGAACAATATTTTTTACTTATACATCCAACACAAGAGCAGGTGCTGACATCCCTTCGGGTGGAAAAAACTAGATTCAGATCCTTGTTATGCTTTTTTTCATGGCACTGAGCTAACACAAGGTGTTCCATGTGATAGATGAAAATTGCTGGATTAAAGGGACACTCCCTTTGCTTACTAAATCATTTATAAAGGCCAGAGTAACTCCAATAAGATAAATTTACACTTCACTGGAAAGCCAAGTGTTTGACAATTAAGGTACTCACATGGAAATCAGCAGAGCTATGTTGAAAATTCTTGATCTAGCTCCAGCGGAAGGAGAACTTGAATGCACTTTAAAGCACTCTGCATGAGTGCTTTAGAGTCCCGTGCTCTTTCTGAAATTTTCTTTGCAAAAGAACAAAACAGCTTTAAGTTCTTGAGTCTCATTGAGAGTTAATGACCGAGGATTCCATTAGGTGATGGCTTAAATTTTGCAATATCACATATTGTTACTTTTAATGGGCCAACCCTTTAAGTTTCTCCCCGTCTCTTTTTACTTGTCCATAAAAATGGCATATTGGTGTTTCTCACATCCTAGGAGTGTAATTATAAAGTTGTAGGAACAGGGTTAATGAGACCATGTAAATTCTGTGCATGGATATCTAATAACACAATAGTGCATGAAGATACTGAGCCAATGATTCACAAAGGCTGAAATGAGAAACTAATTAAGAAGGAACACCTCTGGGCTATGGACTCCACAAGGCAATTCTTTTCTAGAGGTTCCAGATGTTTAGCATGAGATGAGCTGTAACAGAGGTAAGGCAGAAAAGTAATTTCCATGTCTGAAGGGGGAAAAAAATTCTGTAACAATTAAACGCATAACACATGAGTTTTGTAATGATAAGGATATTGCAAGTCTCTGTGATATTGAGGAAGGAGCTTCATATAGTACAAATAGTATAAATAAGATATATGTAAAAAAATCTTTACATCAGCATTCCCATAAAGTATTTTAATCAATTAAGTCAAATAAGAGTCTATAGGCAGAGCATTACATAGATTAAATTACAAGATGCCGATGCCCTTGTTTAAGCCTGCAGAGCTCTGTGATACTTCTCAGGAGAATATCTTCCATTTTAAGTGTATTATATTCATTATTCCTTTCCTCCCCCTCTTTTCTTCTTATATTTTAATTCATTTTGCGGCTTCCTCTTCATCACATGGGCTTTTATTTTCAAAATAAGACATTTGTGCAGTATCTTTTCAAATGCCTTTGGAAAATTTAAATATATAATGCAGCTACATTCCCTTTATCTGTCATGCTAGCAATATCTTCAAAAAGTCTAGTGTATTTGTAAAGCAAGAGCAGCTCTCCTAGCATTCTTACTGCATCTTGTTAACTAATCCCCTTGTCACCACCTCACTTTCACTTTCTTCTGTCACAAATTAATCCATCAACAATCTTGTAATTCAAATGATCTCGTTTCCTTCTTTTTCCATGAAGTGACATTAACTTGTATTTGAGTTGTAAGAAGGCTGTATAGTTCTCTCTGAACAAAATATAATCAAATCTTACTTCTTTTAAATGCTACTTGAGGGCTCTGCTAGTTAGCAGGCAAGGATATTTAATGACCTAGTTTATTTAATAACCTAGACAGAGGTAAAATGCAGATTGCTTAAGATGTGGGATCCAGACCACTCTGGAGCTGATGTAAAGCTTCCCACAAAGTTTACTGGCATGGCACTAACACATTCTCCCTTCTTGGGAGCAAGAAACTTCATTTTCCCATATCCCAGGGAGGTAAAAGTAGATTTTCTTGTCCTGCTAAACCGAGGGGAGAGAAACAAGGCTGGTATAATCCCACAGAAAAAATCAGAAATAAAGTGTCCCCAACACCACAGAACTGAATGGATATTGGCGATGAAATTAATATACGAGGGATTGTGAAGTCACCTGTACTTAGGATTTTAGGTTTTCTGGGCTGCTACAAGCTGGAAAGTGCTACAGGCAGGCAGAAATGGTTCAAGTACAAATTAAAGATATAGGCAGATGCTACTAACCTGTTTCAAATAGGAAAGAAAGGACTGTGGAATCAATAATGCAAAAAAGTATAGTTTTAAAAGGCAATTCCATTTTCTGACTGACTATAGCCACTTGACTTTCACCCTTGCTTTTTACAGTGTCCAAAATAAACAAAAATTTCATGCAATGCACACCTTGCTAGGGGCTTTTCCAGAAAAATATGAAACTGGTTCCCTGTTGTGCTGAACTTAATTTAGCTGTATACACTAGTGCAAAATAATTGTAAATATTTTCCATCTCAAGTTGACAGCACCTTACATGTCTCTTGCTTTTCAGGATGAAGCACATCTGACAATAAGAGGTAAAAGACAACTGATAATTAGCCCCAAACAGCAATTTAACAACTTCTACCTGACTGACCCCCACAAAATCTCCAAACAACCTTTCAGGCCTTTAGTTTCTTTAACCTATTTCATCTCTGCAAGATTTTTGAACAACTGATAATTAGCCCCAAACAGCAATTTAACAACTTCTACCTGACTGACCCCCACAAAATCTCCAAACAACCTTTCAGGCCTTTAGTTTCTTTAACCTATAAGATTTTTGAAAGATTTTTGAAAGATTTTTGAAAGATTTTTGAAAAGTTACTAGTTTCACATAAAAATTATATCTATCTTAAAACTTTGTGGAAGACCTTAACTACATCCTTTGGAAAGGAGGAAATTTACAGTAAGGAGAAAAATACTGTTGCAATCTCACATGAGAATGGTCAATAGACAGTATAGTATCCTTTATGTTTTTTGTAAGATAACATGGAAGATCCATTAGAGTGAAAATTTTATGCATTATAGGCTTTTTTTAAAATCTGCACACCCCACAGAGATGACAGGCTTACGTATATTTATTTTTGTTGAAATGTGCAGTTTTGGGGACTATTCTATATGCTCTTCCTCACTTAGGCCAAAACTCAGCTTTTACTAAGAACTATTTTGTTTCTCGGTCTGTTCAACATTTAGATTTACAGGAGGTCTTTTCCCATTTTATGTGTCTTTCTGCTAACACTTGGAAATAGTTGGAAAACTTTTACAGCCTGAAAAATTTCATTTAAGGAAGAATCTACACTCAGATATTTTCAGCCCACAAGATAGGTATGTCAGGATGTTATGAAGGTCTGAATTTGATATGATGAACATGAAAAGGATTGCAAGAGATGCTGCATTGTAACGGAGTCTGTACCAACAGTCTCCCATGGTGAGAAGGAAGACTCATGTTTTATACATCTGATTCATACAATGGCAAGAAAGACACACTCTTGAAGACAGGGATGTTTTACAGTCATGCGGTTGAACAGGGGGGGATGCATAGGAATTTGTCTGGGAAAAAAAGACTAGTGTTTAGAGCTAGGAGTTAAAAGACATAGAGCTAAGCTGTAATTCTAGTCAGAACTCTCACATTTTCACTGCTTTGGCTGCAGAGACCTTGCTAGTGAGAGCCTATGTTAAAGGACACAACTAACGGTGGGGTCAAACGGCAGGGCAGGGTGAGGACACTCAGCCACACGCAGGGATTGTACAAAACCCCTCAGCTTGCAGGGGCAGCCCTTTGCCCACCAGAGCCAAGGGGCACTGTGCCTCCTTGCCTGGGAAGTGCTGTTGTTTTCTGCTTTCTCTGTTATGGCAAAAAACCCTCCTACAAGCTTCACATCTGGGGATAGGGACTTGACCAGTGTCTAGAGGGAGAGCTTGAAGATAACCCACTGTTAAGGAGGCTTCTACAGCAGATTTTGCTCCCTGCCACTGAGTCCCCATAGGACCATACACAAATTCGGCTTTCTGTAGGCCTTGGTTTCCCCGTTTTCAAACAGAGAACATCTAATACACGCTATTTCTGCAGGCCTTGAAGATCCCTGAATATATGCAACAGATAAGCGCAGATGTCTACAAAGCATTAGCGCTGTTAGAAGCAGGTTATAAAAACTGCGTGGACCAGCTCCAGAAATGTGCTTGGGCACACCAGAACAGGCAGAGAGAGAGCAGTCACGCGCAGTGGGACTCAACTGTTCATTATTATTTTTCATGTTATTTTTCTGCTGTTATAGCTTTGTTTTTTATTTCGAGCACTAGCCACTGAATGCAAAGGTAATTATTAACCCTGCATGGAAGTTATGTGTTTTCATTTCCATTTCTTTTATTATAGCAATTGAATTCTCATCACTGACCCATATTCCTCCTTATCCCTATAGGATATAGACTTTTTCAGTTCTTCTCTCCTTTGCTCCACTGTATTGATCAAGCAATTTGTCTTTCCTTTAATGTCATTTCCAAACTTCCATCTGTCTAGCATCCTGTCTCTCCCAGGCAAATATTTGGTGGATGCAATCTTCTCCAATATAGCACAGCATTATTTCTATATTTAAATGCCACATTATATACATAAATGGATGCATGCTCTGCAGAAATTCATGAAGAATTTCCCTGTAGGTGTCAAATAAACATTGCTGTTATAAAGGCAAATGAGATAGAAGGATGGCTTAAAAATAGACAAACAAAAGGGATAAACAGAGAGATTTACAGAGGACAGTCCTGATAATTGTCTCCTTCATCAGTCAGAACAACAACAAAAAAGCCCAAGGAAAAAGAATACTCTGCCCATCTGCAGGAGGGCACACATTTATTCCATTTCTCCTTAAAAACTTGGTCAAATTCAGATCAGTTCTCTACTGATGTAACACAAATTTCAGAAGAATGATTTTCAGCTTCTGTCAGAGACATAAAACCAGATCCCTAAAGCAATACAGGTGTTTTCTCTTTCATTTTAACACAACTGTAATCCAAGAAACTTTCTCCATCATGCACAAGCTGGATCCTAAAATCTAAGCCTTCTGATAAGGGTCTGCTCTTATGGAGAGATAATTTTTATGTCACAGAAAGAAAATTTTTTCTTCTTTTTTTTCAAGTTTCTTTTTTTTAAAAAAAATACTTTGCAATGGAGAATATATCAGACTCTCAAAGTAAAATGCCTATTTAGTCCTTTAAAAGGTAAGTAAGATTTTGAGAAGACCTTCCTAGCAAAAGCAAATAAATGAAGGCTTGTAAAAGTTTTTCCAATTTTCTGTTGACTAGAATATATAAGTAATTAAATGGAAATAGACTT